>NC_091715.1:16684655-16985689 GCF_041296265.1 Equus caballus
AAATCCATTAGTAGAAATATTGCAAAATAGCAGAAGAATCTCCTTTATACAAGGGGTTACCAGTCATATTCTAGCTAGAATAGTTGTCCTTTTGCTGCTAAAATTGCTTTAAGTTTTCCCAGTGAGCTGTGTCTTTCACAGTCTCACATGTGCTACTCCTTAACTAAACTGCATTCTAAATTTCAAGAACACTTGCAGGCTCGCCTTATATTTCATTATACAGTGTAGTTTAAATGTGTTATATAACATCTATTGTATACAGACATTGATTTTAAACAATACAAAATGAAATTGATCAAAAACAAGTTGAGATTTAAAGATTGAAATAAGAGATACAAGCACAAAACGATTAAAAATTTAAGTCCTTCTTCTGCCCAGGCAGTGACCTTGATCTATTTATTTAGTCTTGCTTTCTCATCTGCTAAACTGACTATCATAATACCTATTTCAGGAAGTTGTTATAAGAATATATGAGATCACGAATATGAATTGGTTAGCATTGTGCCAGACACCTAGTAGGTGCTCTTATAGGGTTGATGTTAACTTATAATAATGTATTTTTCTTGCTATATTATAGTTTTCTTTTTCTAGAGTACACCGTCAGGTAGCAATAGATAATGCTGTATTTTAAAATGATAACATAATATCAAACGATTTTACTGAATGAACAAATTTACTTTTTACAGGAATGTGTTAACTTCCCTGAATCTTTGCCATAGTACTCTTAAAGTGGTTTCCTGCAGTGGCTTGATGTATGAGGCAATAATGAGTGTAGAATTAGCGGGTAAAGCCAGGCCATTTTATACCCCTTCTAATTGGCTTATTTAGTCAAGTGCCAAATGCTGCAATATGAAGGTTCTAGTACATTATCTCTAAAACAGGCAGCAGGCTCTAGTAGAGTTTCTTTTCTAAGTCTTTCTATTATTTTTTTCAAGATCTTTAATCTGTTAAATCCTGATAGCTTTGCTGGTAAAGTCAGTGTTTTCCTCATCTTTTGTATTCCCAGCAGACTTAGCACATAGCAGGCATTTGGCAAACAAAATTACTCAGGAAGAATCTGAAAAAATGATTTACAACTTAATACGGTGGATTTAATTGGTATTTTCTTTTTGGTAAAAACGTCTACCGTCTAGTATTTCTGCCTTCCCTCCTCCTACCCCACTTCTAAGTGCTTCCAATGCCCAAATAGAAGAGCTACTTTGCTCATTACTGGTGTGTATATGAGGCCCTGAATGTTGTAATGCACACATGTTGAGCCATTTATATACCTCCATTACCTTCCTATTTATTTATACATTGGACTCTTGAAATATGCTTCAATTTGTAGAAACCACAAAGGGTTCTTTTTAGCATACTGACTTATAGTAACGTTCAGATTATCATGTAATCCAAGTATCCTATGTAGAAACTCTTTAAAGTTAACAATGTTATCTCCTCCCTTGAGATAAAGAGAAAATAAGAATGAAAATGTAACCACATGTGGGAGGAAAGGAATAGGGAGGAAAGGAATAGTTAAAAGGTTTAAGTCTGCCCCAAAGTGTTTTTCTTCCTGTCAAACAGCAGTAATTTGAACTGCAGCCAGGTTTTGTATGTTAACTGCTGCCGTTCTGTCCTTTTCTCCATGGCTGCTGATAAATATCTTTAAGAGGAATTTAAAAAGAAAACACAGACACAGAGACTGGGGTCCCGGGATGGGCTACGTAATATGTGAGACCCAGTGCAAAATGAAAATGTTGAGCCCCTTGTTCAAAAACAGTTGAGAATTCCAAGACAGCCACAGCAGAGCATAATACTGAGTGCAGCCCTTGTGCGACTGCACACAAGCTGGCCCTGGAGGTTTCCCTATTTCTGGGAGGTGGTCTTCCTGTTGGCACTTTGCTTAGCAGCTCTTCAGGGAAAATACCTTCATTGTATCGGAGAAAGTAAAGAGATGGGAACTCTCCATCGTGAGCAGGCAGTATGATTACTGGTCATTGTAAGATGGTCAACAAGGCCATGTAATTAAGAATAATGAGATAATTGATTCCATGAGTAAGAATTAAGCCCTTTGAGGATAGAGAAAGCAACAGGGGGAGAATAAGCGTTTATTTAGTGTCTTTTTTTATGCGTTATCCTGATCGGTCGTGTAAACCATATAAAGTAATTTTTATTGCCCCATTTTCTACATGAGGAAACTGAGCCTCAAGGATATAAAATACGTTATTCACAGTCGCAGAGCAAGTAACTGGCAGTGTGGTGATTGCCCACATCTGTCTTCATACCAACGAAGCCCATATTCTTTCCATGGATATTGGTATCATGCTAGCTAATGTCCATCGTTAGGGGCCGATAGCCACAATAAAAGTGCAGTCTTGAGAAGCAGATGTGAAAAGCAGAAGTGCGATTAGGGAGGGAAATTTAACCTGGTGGTTTCTGTCTTTAGAAGCTGAGCCCGGTACAGAATGCAGCAAATAAAAAGTCCATAACCTGACCAGGCAGAAACTGTCTCCCTTATGATAGAGTAATGCAGTGGTCACAGAACAAATGTAACATGTTGGAGATAGAAGATAGCTTGATTCTTGCAAGATAATAGCTCCTCTTACAGTTAAGGCAAGAAAAACAAGTAACCTCAAATGATGGACATCAGACTTCACTAAGTACAATGAGAGTCTGTGAAGCATCTTAAGGGCCAGCATATTTTAGGACAATATATTCCAAGCTTCATTCACTTATGTTCTACTTTCTTCATGATTTGACCATGTCTAAGTCAAAACATACCATTATGGATGTAACATATTTTAAATCAATTCTATATCAGCACGAATGGATTTATCCTAACTGAAGCACTAGCTATCTGTCCTCAGTGAAGCCACTCCACTGATTGTTAAAGCTCATTTGCTCTTCATTTAACTCATATGTATTGAGTGCCTTATATGTTCCAGGATCTGTCTACCTGGTGTGGGTGGTGGGTGGGGATAGGGGGAGGGAGAGAAGTCGGAGATGAGTAGGACATGGTCCCTGCCTCAGAGGGCTTCAGAATTATCCTACAATTTTAGACTGTTCATAGAACGCTGAGAAGGTAGGATTGAAGGAGTGCCACATTTTGCCTGGAGGAGCTGGGAAACTTTATACAAAGGTAACCTTGAGCAAGAAAGTCTAGATGAGTAAGTAGGAGGAATTCACCCAGCAGATTTGGGAGAGTCATCTTCCCTGGGCCTTGGCTGGATTTTTTTTTTTTTTAACTTTTCTGATCTTGAAATAAAAGACGTCAAGGTTTTTGAACTTATTGAATTCAATTCAATAAGATGGTTGTTATCTAGTAGTTCTCGGATTATTAAGATTGTTCAGAAACAATCATTTTATTTTAGGTCTGATGAGTCAAATAATAGAAACAAAACATGCCATAACTTTCTTGACTATTTGGATGTATAGCTCTTTTCCATAATATAGAATATAGATGTGTTGTATGTGTTTCTATTTCTTTCACCTGAATACCTTTTTTATATAGATTTTATAGAATAAAATGCCAACTACTTTCTTCTACTGTTTCTTTTATTTTTCCTTGTAAAAAGGAAGGTTGTGACAAAATGATTTATATATTACTTACAAGATGTGTTTACCATGATTTTTCCTTTTTTTTTTTTTTTTTTTTGCTTTTAGTGTAAAACTCTTTCTGGAGTCTGTGACCACATCATATCCCTGTCATCAGATCCTCTTGTTTCACAGTCTGCCCACCTGGAAGTGATTCAGCTGGCAAACATCAAACCAAGTGAAGGGCTGGTAAGAGATACTAAGTTGATGAAAGCCACTATTCCTGAGTGGACAGCTAATAATGTGGGCAAAGCAACCTCCGAATATGGGAATCCATGAATTTTAATGAACTTTGAACATTTTGGTATTTTTTTCTAGAGGAGTTAAGGTAGCAGGAGTTTGTCATGATAAGAAGTTTTATGAAGATAAATGAAAATGAGAGCAATTAAAATGGTGATTTCTGAATTATCCTGTTTACTTTGGTAATAAATTACCTTTTATTACGTTCTTTCACCCCCTACCAAAGTTCCTTAGGTTTAAAGGAAGTTTAAGTTAAAAGTTTTATATTAAGATCCACAATGTTACCTGCCTATGCAAGTGGGTGTTTTGCTTTGCTTTGGTTTATTCTGTTTTTAATAGGTCTTTCTTCCCTTAGTTTGTGTAAGCTAAATAAACTCAATATTCTTTATAACTCACATCCATTCTTATAAGGGTGAATAAGCAGATGATGAATATTGCCAACACTAGGCTACCATCTATGAGATGTATTTTTTTATTATGTAATAATAAAGATAATTATCTTCAATATTTTGTTCACCTGATTAAAAATTGTATTGGTTCTAAACTTAACCCAAGTGAGAACTTATTCTTTAATACTTTTCTAGAAAGAAAGCATATAAAATTAATATTAATGAGGGAGAGACAAAAAATAAGAAACTGGCTAGAGAACATCTTACCTACTACGCAACTATTACATGTTAGTTTGATGCTGCACTGTTTCTGCTTTCTCCCTGTAGTTGCATTTTCGAAGAATACCATTAATGATATTTTAGAAAATAGAAATCTTGGAAACTTGGATTAATAATTTGATTCAGATAATCTTAAAGACCTCTAAGCAGGTTTAACTTTTTATGTGACTTTTCTTCTTCAGTTGTATGTATATATATAAATGTTTTAGAGGGTAAAGCCTTCATCAGCCACCAGTCAGTGGCTTTTCATTTTGAAGCCATCTAGTCGATAGAGTGCCTTTTCTCCTCATATTTGGCAAATTACTTTTGGGTAACCATAGTTCCTTGAGCTTTTTGTGGCTTTTATTATTGTTTTCCTGGGAAGATGGAAATCAGCACTTCAGACGTAGCCAGCAAGTATGTCATCATTGTAACCCATAAGTGTTGTATCTAACTTTGATTAGTTTTAAGAGCTTATTTCTAACATTTAGAAACTTATTTGCAGTAATACTTAGGATTTTAAATTCTTACAGTTTTAAATTCCTCTTGGTTACCTTTACAAAGTCCAGTTTTATTTAAAACATCTTTCAACCTGTAATATTAAAGCTTTTTCTTTCTGTATCTCCCCTTTCAGTAGTTATAAAGGAAAGGAATTTCTTTAAGCATGATTTGTAGAGTGGGAAATTCTGAACTAATACTATGTTATATTAGACTAGGAGTCAGGACACCTGAATACAAATCACGTACATAAACTATAGCTGTGTGATCTGGGCAAGATGGGGGCCTTGATATTTTCATCTGTAGAATGTTGGGGGCAGGAAGGGGTGGACTAGATCATCCTTAAAGCTCTCTCTAGCTCTGAGTCTACAGTTCTGAGGACGGTATTGTTCTGAGAAAAGAGCCTGATCTTTTCCTCTAATTTCCACTGAAATCATGGGAAAAAAATAACCGTTTGAAGTGAGTCAACACAATGCTAACTAATAGACTTTATGAAATCTTGATGTTTTTAAATAAAGGTCTTTTATTTTTTAAATTTGAAAGAGATAGATCTGGGTCTAATCTTTGGAATAGTCACGAACTTAAAAATGCTAAGAACCAGATTTGGTTAGTCTGGGGAAGAGCTGAAAGAGAAAAAGAAAGAAGTGAGTGCCTATCATTTACCAGGTATTTTCTTCACAACTCTATAGAGTATTTTCTCATTTTGCAAATGAGAAAATGGAATCACAGATCTTCACCAATTTGTCCTATATTATATAGAGGTAATACACAGTAGTGGCAGAGTTTGAGTCCAGGTAAATCTAAATAAAGTACTTCTTAAAAAAGCTTGTTCTATTATCCCACATTTAAAATTGGAATTGCTAAAGAGGGGTGTGAGTTTAGGACGATGACTTTAAAACTGGAAGTACCTAGAGAAATCCCTTTTTTAAAGGACCATCAGTAATTCTTCATTGGGAAAATATTTCCAGGGGAGGAAAAGAAAAACCTAAAATGTTGAATATTAATAAAAAGAATTAAGTATAAAACTATTTCTTGTGATTCATGTTAGAGGGGAGATAGAAACTTTATGTGACTTTTTCAAGGTATCATATTAAAAATCAGTCACCTTTAAGCAAGTTTAGTCAGTCACATTTGAAATAAATAGCTTTGAGGATTTTGGTAACATTTAGCATGTAGTTAGCCATAGGAAGTGTGTAAATGGTAAGTGAAGGAAAGAACTAGAAAGAGGTGAGAGGATACTAAGCTTTAACGAAATTTAATTAGCTTAAAACGTCTGTAGAAAATCTTCTGCCAGTTTCAAAACACAACGTCTCTCATAGGCAAACGGTAACTGCTTTGTTCTTCCACTGGATAAACAGGATAGATTGTTCATCAGCTTTCTCCCGAATTAGCCAAATCTCCTAGAATTTCTTAGTTTTGAAAGTCCTGACCATTCTAAAGAATGGTAGGAAATGTGCTTAGTTATGATTAAAACATGAAAATAGTTTCTAAAATGCTTTCACACAACAATAATTAGCAGAAAATTAAATGAAGGATAATGAGAGCTATTGGAACATATGAAACTAGATCAGAGCCAAGAGATGAACAGAGAGGAAGGGGCTTAGGGGGCATCCTTGGAGAAGCCTCTTGGTCTCAGAGAGTTCTTTTACTATTTAGGCACTTGGACTATCTCCAAATATGCCTTATTCCATTGACTTGCCTGTGAGGTTGCCTCGGCTCCTGTTGGTTAACCAACATTTGGAGACAGAGTGAAGCAAATGTCATTTTGGCAAGTGGAGCAGGGAAGAGGGAGCTGTTCGAGGCAGGTCCAGAATTAATTAATTGGTTTAAAAAAAAAAAAGTAGGAAGAATGAAGGTTTTGATGAAATGGAACACCAGATTTGTCTCAGTTCCAGAAAAAGAGCCATTTGAATTACATGTCCTCCTGCTGTTTGACCCTTTCTCAGAGGTGCACAAGTGATCAGATGTGTTTCTGTGGACTCTTCATTATTCAGAAGATGATTAGTTTGAAACTTGTCCAAGCAACTTGCTTCTTTTCTTACTTTCTTTTGGTGCCTGACTTTTGGCCATTTTTCTCATTAGTACTGCCAGAGGGAGATAAAAAGGATGAAGAAGTCAGTTTTGATTATTAAAGTGAGTTAAAACAAATGGTTTATTGAGATTAGAAATGAAAATATTGCATAAAACTAAATATCTTCATTTCTTGTGGCGTTTTAAAAATTTGCTTTCTTTCTATCCTGTTGCTCATAACTATGAAATTGCTAGAATTGAGCTCTGTATGCATAACTAGATCCTTCTTTACTTAAGCATTTTAAAATTGTTTTTATCCATCTGAAAAAATTAGCTTTAATATAAATTATATAACATTTAATTCTATATAAATAATGATGAGATACTTGCTTTAGCTTACAAGTGCCATTTTTGAAGTTCCTGGTATGTGCAGTAATTACACATTTTATTTACAGAGTCATAACTAGATTATCTCTATGAGTTTTTATTAACCCCATGACTATAATGTCTTTTCTAAGCATTTATCTTAGGATACTAGACGTTTTCTATGACCTAATCATTTATGAAATTATTTAGAGCTCTTGTCAAACACTTTAATTCCTAATTGGTAATGCACAGTGTTGAAAGAAGTGTGGCGAGAAATATAATAAACTTCTACTTACAGTTGTCAGAAGAGATGGGTGATTAAAATAAATTTGTAAAATATCAAACCAGGTTACTCTTTATAACCACATTCCACGTGGTACATGTGTGCTAAAGAGGTCTTAGTCTTTTAGAGTAGATGGTAAAGAGTGAATGTTTAACTTTAATATCTACATTGCCAAATATTATGTTTTAATAAGAAAAGTGAAGGTGCACAACTCTCCTAACTGTTAATAAAGTGATAATCAGTAGCCTAATGGTTGAGAGTCTGGTTTGGAGTCAGATTGCCTGGGCTTGAAACCTGGCTTCACCATCTTGGGCAGACTCCCCAGCCTCTCTGTGCCTCAGTTTCCTTATCTCTAAAACCGACGTAATGATAATTTTTACCACATAGACTATTGTGAAATAAATGTAAAACAATTAAAACAATCCCTGGCACATTGTAACAAACAGATGTTAGCGATGATGGTGATAGGTAATAATGAGTGATGATTGTGTTGTATGTCCAAGCAATATATATTGTTTCTTTCGCTGTATGTTTCCACTTTATCCTCTCACAATCCTTCTATGTAAAAAAAAAGGTAAGACAAAATTTAGGTGTTTAGCTCTTGCAAATATACTTTAAGATCCTGTGTTTGATGTCATTTTGTTAATTCCTGAGGGGAAAATCATTGCAAGGATCTTATCCTCTTTTAAGTTCTATAATAGCACCATTATATTTACCTTGCAGTGAATAATGGAATAAATATTAACTTCAAAGGTAAGTATGTTATGCCCTTGCCACCAGTGTAAGGTTGAATATTGCCATATGGTGTTAGCCAAGAACTAGTGGCCAGTTTCTTAATTTCTGTTTGTACTTCTGTTAATGTTAGTTATTTTATATAAAGTGATGAGCTTTCATTTAAGAAACTAGAGTTTACAGGTAAATGAACATCTTTTAAAATTACACTCATTTTGTTTTACTTTAAAAATCCAGTCTCAGCCATTTTTGGAACTGATACCAACATTTTAGACATAGGATATTACTGAAGTGACTTTTCAGAATTAAAACCTACCCAGTGACTTCTTAACAGTTCCATACCATGAACTTTAGTGCTTCTTGTCTTTTTTTACTTACTTATTTTCGTTGAAAACACATGTACATTCAAGTGTCTAAATATGTAATTAACATAAAGGTATGGGAAATTAACATTATAGTAATTGTCTACATAAGTGCTTAAATATAGGCTTTTTCTGAAATGATATTGTGGTTATTGTTAAATCCTTTATATTTCAGACTTCAAGTTCATTAAAATTAATTCTTTTTGAAATTAATATTTTTAAATGCAAAGCGCTTTTGTAGGTAAAAATCAGGAACTTACTTTTTATTGTGTAATATGTATCAAGCTAATAACATAGCAATATTTGAATTTCCCATCATAACTTATTTTGCTGCAGAATACATAGTATGGATTTTGTGGGGAGTGAGGTGTGTCCTTTCTTCAGGATATTGAATTACTATGCTGCATTTTATAAGTTTCATAGGCAGTTCACTTATCAAGTAGTTATTTGATTAAGCTGAGTACAGGCTTCTTCAGGCAAACTTTAGAAACCAGAATATTCAGATAGGAATTTCTTAGCAGTTTAAAGACATCATTATTGATCATAGATTCATCCCTGGGGTGTGTGGCAATTTTAATTTGATAGGATAATTTTATTTTGCTTTTTTGTAGATGAGGTTATAACATACTTGAAAACATTTCAGTTGCCTCACTTTTTTTTCTGATGCTGTCTTTTTTTTTAGGGTATGTATATTAAATCAACATATGATGGCCTCCATGTAATAACTGGAACTACAGAAAATGTAAGTGTTACAACATTTCAGATTTTGATATGTTTTTCCTTTTATTGTTAAACTATTTATGTATCTCGTGTAGTTGAGGTTGACTTCTGAGGACACGAACAGATTAGGAGATAAAACTAAAAAGACATACTGAGTTAGTAAGTGGTAGTTTTGGGAGAATTTCAGTCATGTTATTTGATTTAGAATAGCTATTTACTTAAAGTAAATCAGATGTTTTCTGTTCATTGCCAGAGATTTGTCTTTGTTAAGTATTTTCTGGTTCATGAGAAGTTATTGTGACATCTGAAAAAGAATCCGTTTGCATCTGTCAAATAGTTTAGTTATAATAAGAAACTTAACTCATAGGAAAGAAACATCAGATAACTCAGGCTTTCTGAATACTTGCAGTATAATTCAGCGGAGGGGCAGCATGGTATAGCTCAGTGGTTTTCACAGTGAGATCCCTCCCTGGACCAGCCCCTCCCTGGACCAGCCGCATCAGCCTCCCTTGGCACTTAGAGATGCAAATTCTCTGGCCCCACCCCAAACCTACTGAATCAGAAACTCTGGAGACCAGCCTGTTTCTTAATAAGAGATTCTGTTTTAGCAGTTGATTCTGAGACTTACTGAAGTTTGAGAACCACTGCAAGCAGTAGGTCAGAGTCTCCAGGCCTTGGCAGTGTAATTTTTGGCAAGTCACTTACCCTCTCATTGCTTTGGTTTCCTCAGCTATAAACTGGAGGTAATATCATCTGCACTACATATCTCACTAGGTTGTTATGAAAATCAAATAAGTTAATAAAGGTGAAAGACTAAGCTATAAAGAGCTACAGAAATGTGAAGTGATTGTGTTGGGCATTAACACAGTCAATGTAATAGATTTGAAAAGCATAATCCATTATTCCTCCATTTGGTTGTCCCAGATTTCCATCCTACTCTTTTAAGCAAGTGCTGAGCTTTGAATTTTTTTTTCTTTTAGAAATTCTGACAAATTGCATGTTTATGCTGTATTCCTTCCAAGAAGACTGAGGTGGAATTAGTTAATCTCAAGTTACTATTGATCTCAACATCTTACCAGCATTTTCCTTCAAAAAAATCAACATTCTCTTCATCTAATTCACCTATTACTATAATCATTTATTGATATTTTTCCCCCTGCTTTTCTTGGTGTCTTATGAACGGTGAAACACATGATATACATAGCTGTTGGATTGCTGTATTGGCTTATATTTGGTATTAAATCTGAGAGTTATATGAGATCAAGAATATCAGTTAAATGCATGTTGTCAACTATTTAAAATTTTTAAATGCAGTAAGATACTGTAAACTATACTCTTGTCACTGATCATTCTCATTTATTTGTACTTTCATCTGATCATTTATTTATTCATTTGTTCTTTTAACAAACCTTTGCTTTGTGTCTGCTATGTTCCAGGTGTGGGGTTGAGTATTGAAAGAATTTTTGTTTGTTTGTTTGTTTTATGATAGTTTACAACCTTGTGAAATTTCAGTTGTACTTGAAAGAATTTTTTAATTAAACTAGCTTGCTGCCCCTAAGGAGTGCAGATAGAGGTTTATCTGTGTAAACAAGTAGTGAAATTTGTTTAGATGGACAAAGGAAAAAATGGTAAATGCTGCCAAATGAAATCAGAGAAGGAATCACAGAAATGGTGATTTTGAACTATATCTTGAAGAATTCGTAGGAACGTATCTTTCTATATTGTCTGGGGTCTATAAAAAAATAATGCATTGCTCATATTAATCACTCAGTAATATTTGTTAAATGGATGAGTGATCAAAGAAAGACTGATTCTGTGTGTAGTTTAGATACGAACCATATATTAATAGTTCATCATTTAATTCTTCTTTTGTCTTGAAATTATGTTACTATTTTTGGTACCCTCAGTCATTTCTCATTAGGAGATCTTGTGTTGAGTCTTAGCAAAGCTGCTCACTAAAGTGGGTAAGTTATTTTGCTTTGCGATGCCTTAGTCGCTTAGTTTTCTCCTAAGTAAAAAGAGAGATTCAGACAAAATGATCTCTAAGGTCTCTTTTGACACTGAAAGTCTATAATTTATATGACTTACTCCATTTCCTACTTATCTGTGCAAAAAGTTGCTTTAGTTTATTTGAACTTTATGTACCAACTATCATTTTCTTTTGTATTCTGACTAGAGCCATTCGCTTGATACTTTTCTTTCATACCCTCCTTTAAAAAGAATTGTGAACCAAGTAGGGCAGGGACTGACTCTATAGGTACAGCTCTCTTAAAGTAATGATTTACAAACTTTTCCGAATTGTTACATGGTACTTGTCTGATTGGGTAATATGCCCCCTTCCTAAAGGTGCTGTGAAATAAGTACATTTTTGACACAATTCTTAGGGTTGAGTTCACATCCTAGATGAACTATCCTCTTAATCGTACACTTGAGTTATTACTTCAATAACTGAAATTCCGTGGGGTATCATCTTATCTTCAATTCGAGCCTATGGCATATAATTTTATTGTGAATTTTAAGATTTGTTGAATTGAGGTTAATATTGTTTCAAGACTTCTTTGTTTGAAAAATAATTGGAAATTGGGAATGAATAAAAAATAAAGGAACTAGAAATCACTTTTAAAGTAAATCCTATTCCAGGGTCTCAAAAGTAGCATTTTACTTTGCTGATTCCATCACTGTATCATTCTTCTTTAGCTTTCAATAGATACTAATAAATACTATTACAGTATTTATAGTTGTGTTTGATAGATAAATTTAACACACATATAAATACACAATCTATTTTTTCAGAAAATGCATTTTCTTTATATTCAAAAGTCCATTCACATATTGTCATTAAAATGTCTAATAATGTGTATAATCAATAATCAGTTACTAGAGGAAAAATAAAGAATAGTATGTTAAATTTATTACCCATACCTACAATATTATAAAACTTTCTATCTTAAATCTCATTTTAGTTTCCTAAAAACTTCATAAAACTTGTCAAAATGAGCTTTTCGAAGTTGTTTTTTGCTTGTTTGTTTTTGTTTTCAATTTCTTATGGTAGTAAAGAAAAAAGTGATGAAATTGTTACAGCCTATAGAAATGTTAATGCTTTAGTTTATTTAGTGTGGTTTTGTTTGCCAGTGTATTACATTATACGAAGCATAAGAAATAGGATGCTCTTATAATTAGACATTTAGAGAGAGAGTGTTATATAATGTAATTTTGAACTAATGGCTGTCCAACTCTTAATTTGCTTTTCTCAGTTATTCAGAATTGATGGTATTAATGATGAAATAAATTAATGATTTGATCATCACTTGACAAAGCTTTGATGCTGACCATAAGCATGTACTTGAAAATATTTATTCGCTGAAGTTAATGTGAATTATTTGTATTAAATGGAAAGGATCAAAGTTAAAAAAGATAATGTTCTGAAATATGTTTTTGAATCAGTTGCCTGTAGAGCCTAATACAGTTGTCTGTATAAAGTTTGCAAAGGTTAATACCAATTTTCATTTTCTCTTAGTGCTCTGAGAAACATATTGGTCTTTTATAACATAAATATATATCGTTTTGCATTTCTGCTGTCATTAGTTATACAGAGAATACAAACAATATAGTAAATACTAGTAACCACTTTTGTTAGTTTAATTCCTTGAGGATTATAATTAAATTCTTGATCTAATTTAAAGTGGTGAACTTATTGTAGTGCTTTGAGAGAGAGGAAATGACTGATGAAACTTATGTTCTTTATCATTTCCTTTATGTTAACTTTAGTCACCTGCAGATCGGTGCAAGAAAATCCATGCTGGCGATGAAGTGATTCAAGTTAATCATCAGACTGTGGTATGTATAATTACCTTACGAGTCAGTGGGAGGAACTAATATAAAGATTTGCTAAAGCTTTAAAAGAATACCAATGAAATGAAATGCCTATTTGTGTACAAGATCATTGAATAGCCTTTTAAAAAATAACTGAATGACTCTTCTTCTTATTTGATGGAATGTAAGGCATGGTTTTAAAAGAACACGAAATATTGGTGGTGGCTGAGGTTAGATATGCATTTCTATATGGACAGGTACGGGATAACATTATACACCCCATGAACTGGGATGATAATTTAAGAATAGAAATTAAAGTGACAATATGTACAAATTGAACTTTTTCTTGATATAACTTTTACGTTTCATTTTACAAATTATTGAATTACCTGGTAGATATGTTTTGTAACAGCATGCATTCGTTCATCTACTTTAATATTGATTTGTTCATTAAAGTGTCTGGTAGATTGGTTTATTTTAAATGTTGATTTAAAAAAAATTGTAAGCTTTAATAGCTGAATTGGCTTTTCATTTCCCAAAAGAGGACTACAGTTTTAGTTCTAAAACTATTGGACTTAACTAAATAAGTTCATAAAGTTTTCATGCTCTGTGAATCTCACAAATCCCTTTCCAGGCTAAGAATGACAGCGGCATTCTGTGCCTATGGTAGATTTTCAAGGGCTATTTTTCATAATCTTGGATTTAGAAAATGAACATTGTATGATTTTCATTTTGGATTATTTTCTGTCTCAGTTGATTACTTTGTTCTCCTATCTCTACCAAAATAAAGTTTATTGCCTTAAAAAAATTGTGAAAATAATCTGATTATTAATATAATTATCCTCATTTGAAAAAAATAGTTTTTTTCTGGTAAATATTCTACTTATAGCTCACTAACTCTTCAGAGTGAGTAAATATTTCCTGTTGCACCTAAACTCAATTTGCTTTTGCATATTCTAGTCATAGAAGAAACTTTTGAAAAGAATGGCAATATTTTGGGGCTAAGACGACTCCTGTGAGGTCTGATCTTTCTCAGTGATTCTGCCTTAAAGCAGAAGCCATTTCAGTTTTGGCTCTGAATAAACTGAGAAGTATGTGATATTTTGGAGAGGTTCTGAACACTGATAATTACAAAGTCATGATGTTTCTTCAATAAGTTCATTAAGTGAATAAAAGTCAATGAAAGTTTAAAAAATTAAACACGTAGGTGTAAGATTAACACTAATTCAGAATGTTGGTAATCGACAAAACCTTTCCACACTATGACAATTTTGATGATGAGAAAGTTCTCATTACTCCAGACCATACAAAGTGCTTGTCCTGACTAAAGTTTCTTGTCCCCTAGGATGAGGATTTGGGCAGTGGGATAAAGCAGCTGCTTCAGTAGACAGGCAGCTTCTCCCTCTTCTAAAGTTCATGCTGCCTCCATTTCTTCAATGTCACCTTAACAAATAAGACATCTGTTGGATAGTTGGACCAATTTCCAGTTGGTCAATTCTAAGAGGACAGAAATCAGGCTCTAACGAAAAATGAAATGGGTTAAAGGATACTCTTGGTGGAGCAAAGATTCTGATGTTTATCACATCAATATGAAAGTCTGTAAAAGACTACAAGTGAACTAATAAAATCTGTATGGTTTGTTGATATTTCAATATTGTGAGAATGTGTAAATACATCTTTGCATCACAGGAATATTCTAAAATATTGAAAACTATACAGAATGATGGTTGGGGGAACTTGCTTCCAGTGTTTTGCTCTGAAGTTGATGTAAGGCTTTATGTGAGTCATGGTAACTGTTTAAGCATCAGTTTGCCTTTTTATAACAATAGCCATAGCCAACTCTTACTGAGTTCTTAGAGTGTGCCAAGCATCATGTTAAGTACTTGACATATTTTATGTCATTTACTCTTTACAGTAATTCTACAAAGAAGGTGCATGAGGAAATTGAGACTCAGAATGATTATTTAACTCACCCACAACTCAAAGCTCTGACTTCAAGGCCCAAACTCCCTCCCCAAACTAAAATTATAAAATTATCAAGCAAAAGGGGAAAAATTCTAACAATCATGCAAGTAAATCTCACGATTCAGTGAGAGATTAAGTGGGGCCAAGTGTGAGAGAAGGAGAAAGGGAGTATTTACATAACTGGGGTACTGAATCAGCTGAACTGGAATCAGAAATGGAGTTGAAATTTAACTTTACTGCCACTCCTAACTCTCTCCTTTCCTTCAGGTAAATAAGATATGTAAAACACCTATCACAATGCCAGGCACACATTAGGAGCTCAATAAAAATTAACTTTCCAACCTCCCTTCCTCCCTGTTACCTGCTACAGTAGTTGGGCCAGTTGGAGTCCAGTTTCTTGGCAGACTGCTATTATAATTTAGAAATTGATTTTGGATGATAATAGAAACATTCTCTGAAAATACATTGAATTCCATGAAAGTAGCCTTCCTTAATAATGTGATCAATTACCAGATTTTCTTCTTTGTGTTCGAGTGAGAGGCATATTTGTGCAAGAATGGTACATTTCATTAAATGCAGCTTACTTTGCCCTCTTTTCCTTGCTGTTGCTTGCATTGTGATCTCTACAGTGCTTTTAACTTCTTACTAGACGATATATACACGTGGTGAAATGGAAATTTTGTGGGTTTTGTTACTGTGAAAGGTCAGGTTTGGTAGGTAGATAAATTAGTTGAAACAAGTATAAATTATTTGTAGTCTGCAATTATCCCTTCTATCCCTATATTTATTAACAGGGATATAAGGGGTTGGTTATGATATAATAGTTACATTAAAATACAGCTTAATATATTTGAAATACATATTTAATGTTATTTTTTAATCCAGTAATTAATTTACCAGAACAGTGAGATATTGCCAATATTATTCTATACCAGTTTAGACTCATTAATGAAAAGAGTAATATTTAATCTTGTATTTTGAACGTTATTAGCCCAGTAAGTATTTTTTTATAGTTCTAAAATTTTATTCTGCTACATGTGGTAATGTACAATATAAAAGCCGATAACTTTTCTTATTTTAAAATACATAGAAAAGCAATTTGAAATTTTTCCCTAAGAGTCTGAGAAAGTTGAATGAATCACAAATGAATTCAAAAATGATTTTTTGAAATTGCTGGTATGGTATATCTTCAAGATGTCCAATTAGATGTGTGTATTTCTAGTTTGCTCTTTTTTAAAAAATATATTTTCTTATTTGAAATGAAACTGGAAGTTTTATGTCCTTTTTCATGTTGCTATATTCTTTATTATAAGTGGCTTTTAAGCTTTTCAAATCAACATACTTCTGTGGCTGAGAAACTGTGGCTACCAGGTAGGAAGAAGAAAAAATCATGAACATCCAAGCAAAGCAGACTGAGTCCTATTGCATGTCTTCCCCGCCAGTGAAGATCCAACTCTTCAAAGGCTGCTGGAATCTCCCAAGATTTTTTTCCACTTCATCTGCCACTACATCCCTCTCTCTGAGAGATACCTCGGCATAGTTTGAAACAGCAAGTCTGCCCTCATGATGCACTTTTAACACGTTTTTTTAGCTGATGAGACTATTTATAGTTATTAAATCTATTTGGGCATATTCCTAATGAATCTGTAAAATTTCATGTTTTTGGCATGTAAGTGTTCTAAAAATTCCATACTAAAAACAGATATTTTCTTCTTAGGAATATCATTTGATTGGCATATGTGAGTGGCATATGTGATGGTTGAATCCAGCATTTGGAAAAATTTCCTTTTATTTTATGTAAATAAAACATATTCACTATTATTTTTAAAAGTCTTCTGGGAGCCTGCTGACAGCATTCTTGCAAGAAATGGTTTAATAGATGTGGCTATAAAGGCTACTGAAATGGGACATACCCAGGTTTGGATAGTCAAGAAGAAGATAGACTGCAGTAAATAGTGAGGCTGTTGGACATTGGTTAGTGAGAGATGGAAGATGAGTATTGTAAGCTAGTGGTTTTTGTTACCCTCCAAATGGTAAACATTGTCGAACAAGACTTGCAGGTGATGGCAGAGGAGCAGGGGGAAGGGAACAAATTGAAGGACTATGCGTCATCTGGAAAGATCATTCTAACTTCATTTATATAATTCTCAAAGGTTTCTCCTATATTCTCTCTCATATTCTCACTCTAGTCTCATTTTTGATTCTGTCTTCACCCTCTTGTTCCTTTAGCCCCAGAACAAAAGGAGAATTTGTTCTAAGGGGAAGCTAATCGAATCAGAATGGATGGAGAGTGTGGTGACCCATTAAAGCCCAGCCTTTCCCTCCCTCTCACCCCACCACCCCATCCCTGGACTTCAGCAGGAAAGAGCAGCTCATTGAGTGGAATCAATACTATGATACTGGCTAACATCAGATGTGTTCTCTCTCTCTCTCTCTCTCTTTTTTAATTTACTAAATTGTTGTCTTTTTTAGATTTCACTTCTAATTCTATTTTTTTCTCCTTTCATTTACCATCCTCATATCTTCTCACTTGACTATTTTTCCTCCATTCTTCACCTCGTTCAGTTTTTTTCTTATTCTTGCCTATTTTCTTCTGTTCTCCTTTCTCAAGGGAGAAAGTATCTGATAATTCCTTATACCCAAAATATTGAGACCTCAAATAGCAGTATTTCTGGTGCACCCTATATCTTATTCCTGTAAACACATGTTGCTGGAGTACAGATTAAATATATTAGCATGGTTTTTAACATATTACTTAATAAATGGTTATGATAATATCATAAAATAACTGTTAGGATTCTAAGAAATTGGTATTCTAAAACAGAACACGTGAATTGTTCTGTTTTCAAAGGAAAAAAATGAAGAGACAGTTACTATTTTATCAGATTCTACCTTATAAAGTGGGTAGTTTATGAGATGATTGTTGATTTTTTTCTTTTATTTTACGTTGAACATTGTGGAGGCGATGAGAATGTGTGGAAACTGGTTTTGAAGTGCTGCGTATTGATATAAACTGTATTTTGCCTAGAGAAATCAATTCATTATTATCCAATATAATATTTCATGATTTTTCTGTTATCAAACTAAAATTTATTATCTTAAGTCTTATATAAAGGAGATAAGTTGTGTGATGCCTTAATAATGGTAACTTCCTATTAAATTTATTTTCTTTGCAGATTTCTGCATCTTGATTTGTTTCTTTCTTATTTACGCAGTTCTTACTAGCTTCACCAGGAAAAGAGTAATTACTTTAAAAATGGTTACTCTATTTTTATTACTGGAATATGTCTTACAGTGTCAACATACAGTTAATATCATCTAGTTATTTTACATGGAATTTAAAAAGGTTTCCTTATAAGTAACTATTTTGTATGTTTAAAATGTATCTATTGGCTGATGTTCTTACCTACTCTTGCTTATTAAGTGTGTGACTCATTTGCAAATCAGTATCAATAAATGCAGCCCTTTTCTTCCTTCAAAAAGGCAGAAGTCGGCCAGTCACAACTGCCTAATCCACTTGCTGTCTGTAGTAGGGCTGGGCTATTAGTGATAACGTTTAACTGCCTGATGAAGACAAAAAATTATTGCATGAAAGGGAAACACGTTAGAGCACCATAAAAATAGGAAATTCAAGAGATAATGATAATAATCTTAAATTCTTTTTAAGTTATTTAGCCCTAGGATTCAAATACAGGTTTCATCCACTAAATTAACATTCTGATCGGCATGGTGGCTAAAATTGTAGGTAATGTAGCCACTGATTACTTTAACATTTTCTCTCATCGTATTACTCTAATACTGGGCACTAAAGGATTTTTTAAATTGGGAGAAATGACAGAGAGAGGTCACGATGGCCCCATTTAGAGCTGACGTTGAGCTACCTTTTTTGTCTGAATTGTTAGATTTCTGATAAAATGATTTCTAAAGGTAACTTCTACATTGAAAGTATTTACAGCCATTATAGAAGTTCTTAAACTAAAATTTTTTATTAATAAAACTTTAGAATGCTGTTTATTTAGCTATATATATACATGTGTACACATGCTTTGGTTTTGTTTTGGTAAATATAGACATCCATTGCAATATTTGTTAGTATTTTCGAATAAGCCTATCTTTGTTAAATGTCTACCAATAAATGACGTTATAAAGATTATTCATAGCAAAGTCATAAATTTTTAAGCATGTTACTTTTTGAATACTAGAGTTTTGGTTATGTCCTAATTACTTTTTAAATTTGGATTCCTAAATTAAATTTAAGCATGATATTTTTCATAAGTATAGATGTTTTCTTTATTCTTTCTCAGAATTCTTATAAATGAGATTTTTAGATAACAGTGCTTTGTTTCATCCCTTAGCTTTGGTGACTAGGACTGTTCTTTGTATTTTAAAATGCAGATATTTACAGTGTCTTTGCAAGAAGAACATAAATACAGTATAGGAAGGAATGACTGAAATGTAATAATTTTCAAATGTATGGAAATACAAAATTGTTTTAAAGTTTAACCCATGTAAATATCTTTATAAAAATTTTAGCAAGAAACCTGTATTATTATGGTTATTTTAAAATATGTTACTGATTTTTGGGGGAATGAGGTTCCATGATATGATCAAAGATTCACCCCCATAGCCTTTGACTGTGATGTGATTGTCTTCCTCCTCCATCTCTCTCAGCAGAGGCTTTCAGACTCAATCAGTTCTATCCTTTGGAGAAATTAAAAGACACAATGAATGATGATGAAATAAAAATAAAATTGGCTTTGATTTGGTTTTATGTAGCATATACTATAGAATGTAAACCATGAAGCTCCAAAATAAACCTTTGGCCTGCAGAGACTGCAACATTACCGAATACCATATTGAAATGGAAGAAGGGAAGGAGAGCTATATGTTCAAGATGCTAAACTATTCCCACAGTTTTTTAATCAGCTTGCCACAGAAGCAGAGACATCAGTGATACAAAGGCTGCAGTTACTATAAGTGATTGGTAACAGGAGATAATGCAAGAAATAGGATATGGAACTGTATCACCTTTGGTGAAAACTATGAAGATGATTCATAAAACTTAAAGGAAAAAATTATGATTACTATTTTCTTCCTCCTCTGAGCTTCCTCATGAGCCAATCAATAAATTCTGATTTAGCCCTCAGAACTTCTTGGTTATGGAGAAAAAGACTCCAGGAAGGTGGTGTACATGCAGTACTTGTAGTACTTGAGTTGGCTTTCTCTCTTGGACTCCCTATCCACCTTTAGCAGTGGGAAATTATGTTCTCTGTGCTTTCTCTTTAATATAATACACACATTATATACATGACTATGTGAAATTCACATGAAAATATTAGGTATAAAACATGTAAATTGAAATTGTGAACAGCTCAGTATGGTCCAAGTTTTACAGTAAAATTAAGCCACATAAAAAACAAATGCCTTAAAAAAACAAGTGCTTTGATGTAGTCTTATTTCATTGGATAAGTGCCTTTTAAAGTTAAGGAGGATGTGAGATGAAGAGTGGCTCAATGAAAAAGATGTAGCCTTGTGGAGTTTTTCCCCTAATAAAAATAAAACTTTTAATTCTCATATTTCTTCTTTTTAAATGCTTGTTCCTTTTATCTTCTCCCAAGATTGTGTCTTCTCAACATGTTTGTAAAAATATCAATACTGAGGTTTTATTTAAAATAGCTACACCTTGGGACATTTCTAAATACTCTGAATTACCTATTTAAATTGTTCCATGCTGGAATTTAAGATCACTCACTTTTTTTGCATTTAGTTGCTTAACCAAGTGCATACCTTTAAGCTTATATTCCTTTATATTTGAACCATGGGTAATTCTATTTCTAGTCAGTAAATTAATGAATCTACTGTGGAAGAGCAAAATTAGGATATCTCCAAATATACTATAGTATAATATTGTAAGACTTTCTCATTAGTATTTTGTGGAAAAATAAATTTAGGTGAAGGTGAAGTTTGTAGATCGGTACTCAAGATTTAGTAGTTTTAGGATCTTTGAAAGATACTGTATATCAAAATTCATTACTTGTAAAATGTTTATAATTGTATGACATTTCCTCCACACAGCTTGTTTTACTAAAGAAAGAGGCAGTCATGGGTGTAAAATATTGCATTTCTCAAGATATTTCAGTAACTTTTTAGTAATGCAAAGGAACAGAACATTATAAAGAAATTTGGCAGAGACATGGTCATTAGTTGCAGCATGATGGGTTGTGTATTGAGTTAAGTCTCATATAGCATGACTCATATCATCAGACATTCATATAGGCATATCTCAAGTCTCTGAAATTTCCTTTATGAAGAGGTATCCTTTATATGTTACAACCTGTAGAGTAAGAGCGTGTGTATACACAGGAGCATGTGTAAATGTTAATGAATCTGTTGCTTTGTCTTGTGAAGGATAATAACTTTGAAAATATTTTTAGAAATGTCCTGTCTTCCTGCCTGTAGGTATAGAGATGCTCTCTCGTAACTCCGTATACAGCTGTGGCAAAGGTAAAGAAGGTCTGGGTTGATAGGCTTAAGTTCTTACCTTTATGCTTATTTGTAACTTAGGCTACTTGGGACCATAGAGCAGAAATTCTTTTCATATGTTGGTCAAATAATTTACCAGTTGTTGTTTGGAAATCAGATAAGCTAGGGCAAGTCCTAAAGAGGTCAGAGACAACTTCTTCCATCTATGTACCAAGAGCAAAGGAAACTTCTCATCTCTTCAGCACCACCCCCAAAGCCTCTTATGCACTAAATCTGGTCAACCCATTGTCCAAGGACCTGCCCATTTATGTTGCCCTTCACCAGCAACCCCTGGTGTCTGCTTCAGCCTGATCAAAGCAATTACAAGCCCCTTCCACAAGAAAGCAGAACCTCTGGCTTTTAACACTTGGGAAATTTTCATCCTGTTTGTGTTGTATATAAAATACATTTCAATGTACAAATTGGGGATTACATATAAAAAGTAAGTGGTATGACTTGCCATTGCTTGGAGACACTGACTTTTGCCTCCTTGGACATTCAGGAAGATAATGTTAGTGGTTCAGCATATGTGAAAAACATATCATTAGCTAATAATAAGATTTATTTTGTATAAGATGCATACGGTGGTTTTTAAAAGGTTCGTTCCAGCCCATGAGCTTAATGTGAATGAAATATTTTTTTAAAATATTGAAAAAGAAAAACTTGGACTCTTTGCAACCACTACAAAATAGTTTTCTGGAAAATCCTTCTTGACAGTGTTTATATAATGTGTATGATAAAACAAAACTTTTCTGTGACAAATAAGAAGTATATCCACTGTTATATTCCTAGTCATAATCACATCACTAAGACTTTAGGTCTGGCGTACCCAAGATATAAATACTATTTTTTTTCAAATGTTCATTTATAAGAAAGTTTACTTGGTAATTTGCAGTAAAGAATGTCTTACAGCTTTACTATCGAGTATATTACATTTAGAGAAAAATTTAATACTACATCATGGTTTTACATACAAAACTAAACTCCCTTTGGAGTTTCAAGGCACATTATTGTCTCTGAAACATTTATATTCTCGTCACCGTATCATCTTGTTAGTTAAGTTATTAACAAATACTGATTGTCTACCATTTTATAAGGCACCTTATTGATTGCAGATATATCCAGACAAATGAGACTCAGTTTTTCTTCTCAAAAAAAACCCCTCAAAATTCAGTTTTATGAGGATAGGTGGAGAAGAGGGGAGTGAGTAAAAATATATAACTATAATAGGCAGTGCATGGAAAATGCCACGAGAAAGTGTGCCATGATATTCACATGAGGAAAATAAGATTGTAGCTGTAATAGGCTTTATGATGGATGTTGTATTTAGTATGAGTCATTATGGATAGGTAAGATTGTATAGGTGGGAGAAAAATTACAAGCTGAAGGAAGAGTGTATTTGCAAAGACATGGCCGAGGAGAAAAGCACAGTGTTTGAGAACATATACTTACTCCATCACTTCTTCCACCCATGCTGAACTACTGAAAGTTGCTCAAACTAGTGATGCTTTGTCTCACAGCTTTCTTGGCTTCCTCAACTTTCACATCCCCTTCACCTGTCCAACTCATAAGAAATTCAGCTTAAACTAATAGGAAGCCTTCTCTGAACCCTCAAGAATGGGTTAGATGACCCTTTTGGGGGCTCCCGTTGCACCTCTATTCACCCTATTGAAGTACTTCTCGTTATTGTAAATGTTTATTCACCTGCTCATCTCTCCTCCTCATGCTCTTTAATGAGGCACAGACTGCTTCATTCACCACTGTATCCATGCCACATGAAAGGCACATGGTAAATACTGATTTTCTAAGTTGTAATATCTAGTCTTAAAAACAAATACCTAAAATATTCTAGATAGAGGTGAATCACTGCCTTTAAGAACCTTGTCGTCTAGTACAGTGGTTCTCAAACTGTGGTTCCCAGACTAGTAGCATCAGCATCACTTGGGAACTTGGGGGGAAAATGCAAATTCTAGGGCACCACCTCAGACCTGCTAGATCAAAAATAGGGTTAAAACACAGCGATCTGTTTTAACGAGGCTTCCAGGTGATTGTAACATGATAAAGTTTGGGAGCCACAATAAAAGAGAAACAATAGGAGGCAGCTATGGCCATATTGATGAAGGTCCTATTTAAGGAATTGATTCTTTGGTTGAGCCTTTGGAGAACTTTTCAAAGGTTTTGATGGGAAGAACATTTACCCTGTAGCAATACTTTGAAGCTGCAAAAGACTAGAAGCAGAAAGGCCAGTTAGGACTCTTAAGTCTAGCAATCAGGTACCCAAGCCAGAACTAAGGCAGTAAGAAGAGGCATTAGTTGCTAGGATCTATTCTTTAGGACATGGATTAAAAAGGGGGAAGAACAGTCAGGTGACTCCATACTGCATAACTTGAGAGGATAACGGGGAACTTTTTGTTGTTGCTGTTGAATGAGAGCGGGGAGGTAATGAGTTTGATTTTTAAAGTGTTGCATTCATTTGAACTACCAATGGGATATTTAGGGGAGGATGGTTGCTCTCATAGTACCTTGTGCTTTAGAAGCAGACTTGAATGTGAATTCTGGCTTTGCCACTTACTGTATTTGTAATCTTGGCCAAGAAAACTTAATCTCTTTTTGCTTCTGTTTCTTCACATAGAAAATGGGTTTAATAGTTTACCTCATAGGACTATTGTAAGAATGAAAATATATGTAAAAGGAATGTAATATAGTTTGGAAGAACCTAGCATAGTGAATTACTAGTGCTTGATAATTCAGTAGCTATTAGTATGGATGAGGATGAACTAAGTATTGTAAATATGTCACTAGAGTTCTTGGTAGGAAGCAGGGATGGTTAGAAAGATTTGAGAGTGATGTGCAGAAAATTATTAGTGAAGCTCTGGGAAGAGAAGAGGTTATTATAAGAAGACAGCTTGAAATGTTAGAAACGGGTCTGACACTTAGCCTAAAGGAGACACCTACATTTATTGGTTGTCAGGAGGAAGAAAAGGTGGAAGACAAGTAATCCAAGATGTATCAGGACCACATTCCTTTATTCAAGCTAATCTGTTGTCATATGATCTATTTGCATTTTCCTACCCATTCTGTGTATTAAAGTTGTAATGTATTGTGACTTTGGAAATCTAATCATTTAGCCTGTACAAGAATATTTAAACATCTCTTGGTATTGAGTTCACTATTTCACAAGTCAGCCAATTCTTTTTTGGATGTCTTTGATTGTTAGAGTGTTTTTCTTTGTATGTATCCTTAACCCATTATCTCTTAAAATTTTTTACCTTATTTAATTCCTTCCCATATTAGTGGATTAAACTCTTACATTAGTGGCCAGTAGGATCCCCTCTTCCTTCTTTCAAAACTCCCTGTATCTCCTAGTATATAGACTTTTATTGCAGCCAATGTAAAGAATATTTTGCTATCATTCTTCATACTATTATATCCTCACCTGGTTTCTAATTCAGGTCTGTCACACTTAATATTTTAAAACTCTAGCAAGAAACTTAAATGATAAAATGGAAAACTAATCTTGAAAAATGATGAACCTGCCTTAATATATTTTACCTGTTTTGACATGTGTGTACCATTGCATTTAGTTCATAGCACGGGGGCTTCCAAATTTCCTGAAGTTGTAACACACATACTTAACCTCATTTTATCATAGCGTCTACTTGTTTCCCCCTATAATCTGTCAACCATGAGTATCTCAATAAACAGAAATAAATTAATTTCAAGAATCCACTACACTGCATTATATGGCTGAAGATACGTTAGGGTATCTTAGAACCAGAGCTGGGAATCATTTTTCCTGGAGCTCTAGGATCATGTCGTAATTGCCCTTGAATAGAATATAGTAGAACCCAATAAATAGGGACAACTTTTAAGAAGTATATGTTGTAGAGAAGACAGAAACTAATGAAGAAATGATCCAAATTAGGGAGTTTGAGAAAGGACTCAGTAAAAAAGGACTATTTGAATGAGAAGCATAATGTCTAGTTGCTATTTATGTGTATACAAGTACTGGGATGGGACTAATATAGCTAAAATCTACCTATGTTATTGAGAAAAATGTTACGAATAGGCTGTGAATTACTCAGCCAGCTTTGTTCCCATTCAATGATTTCTACATGAACCTGACTTAAGTGAGGTATCTGCTGAAATCATTCGTTGAATCAAAAATCAACAGATAATGTAGTTCTTGACTTATTGAGCACAGCTGAGTAATAAATTTGTTTTTCTTTTGCTAATCATCTAACAGTGTAATGCACAGAGCAGATATGATTTCCCCATCACTACCTTTTACTGTTTTAAATAGAGTTGTCTTTCTGGTTCTGTACTTTATGTAGAAATTTTCCATCCATAACAAACAGTCCTAATTAGGAAATTCATAAACTTCATGATTTTCTAACTGGAATTTCACTATTCACGGACTAGGTCCATTTATTTTGTTGATATTGTTTATAAGAATAATTTAGGCTTCTTGCCAAAAGTTCGAGAAATAAAAGTATAAAGAAGAAAATATATATTGTAGTCTTCACTCCCCTTTAATGTAACCACTGTGAATGGTGTTGTATATCTTCCTATATTTTATATATTTATGAATTTTTTTACGAAAGTGGATTGAATTGCATTTGCTATTTTGAAACTTATTACCACACAACAATTTTTGTATCCTTTACTAATGGATATTTACATAATGTACAATTTTTGATTAGTTTAAACAGTACTACGTCATACATGTTACACATTTATCTCTATACTTTTATCCAGTCAATTCGTTATGGTAGTGGAAGTAGAATTTGAGAGCCAAAGAAATATAGATCTTGATGCATATTTGTTTACTTTTGTTTAAAATATTGTTAATGTTAAGTCAGTGAGTGGGAAGGCTGATTAAAAAGTAGTAAAATTATATAATTTTCTTCCATTAAATAGCATTCAGCTATAAAATTAAAATCCAACCAAATTAATACTTTCTCATCAAAAAACAATTGCATTTTCTCATGGAAAAACAATTTTATTTTTTGAAATTGTGTGTTCGAAAAGAGCATAGAGGAAGTGTGAAAGAATAGGATGAATCAAATTGCACTGAACATTACACAGGAAAACATCATCTAGCCTTAAAATGTTTCAACTAGCCACAATGATCACATCATGGAATAAAATGTAAAGAAATTGGTGGATAGAAATCAATGTGTAATTCATTTTCAAGGATAGATGTGCTGAAAGAAAGATAGGGCTGTCATTAACTTCTTTAGCATAGTTAGCAACTATTTGAATAAATAAAATTAATAGTAAAATGTAGTTATGGTTAATAAGTTTTCATAAACTCTGTATAAACAGTACATTTTCTCCCTCCAAACCTGGAATTCAAAAATCTGCTTGCATATTTTTTTGGCAAGCAAAATGAACACTTGGATTTGAACTCATTTTGCTTTGACTCTTGACTTAAAGAAATGGCTTTAGGGACACTACTTAGCTATCAGAGGAATCAGAATCAATGTAATGTACCTTTGAGCACTTAATAGTCCCCACTTAAATATAACGGGAGACATTTGACCAGTTGCATTATTGTACTTGATCCACACTAAGGTGATTTTTTTTTTTTAGCTGGCAGCCTCTTATTCGAGTTAGGCAGGTGTCATAATGATCATTTTGGTTCATACCTGGGACCTCTAAGGTTTTAAGCATTATAATGTCTTGCTGCTTTTTTGTCCTCTTTCTCTTCACCATCACTCAGTTCAGCTATAGTAGAGGTTATAATTTAAATGAATGCTCACTCATTATATAAACCAAAGTCTCCCATTATCCTACAGTGGCTGCAGTCCAGCATAACTCTTCATCCTAGTCTTTGGGAATCTGTGCTTCTTTTGGTGGAAGTGCTCATTCTTTCCAGCTTGAGCATTATCTTCCAGGCAAAGACATGATGAATAACAAAGGCATCCATTCCCTTTCACTTGGGTGCCTAGGAAGAAACTAGATTGCTGTTGAGACCATTTGCTAAATCCTGCTTGCAATCCAAGATGAATTTTGACCCAATGTATTTATATAACAGATCTTGGAAAATTCTAATCCATTAGAATTGGGATAAAAGGTTCTTCTCTCTTTTCAATATAAAATGTATTTTTTTAAACCTTGGAGTAATAGATATTTTTAACGTGTTTCTTTAAAGCATAGTTCTAGGATTTCAGTTGCCTGATAACTACATAGCTAGTCCATCTTAAAAGCAAAATAAGAAAAATTATTCTATGTTTAAAATTTTAAAAGGATGAGAGAAGTAGTTTAACATGGATAACAGTTGAACCAAGTTTCAGGACATTTATCAAGTACTTTGGTTTAATTATACAATATGTTTTGAGGTGATATTCAAATAAAATGGCTTCATTAAATTTAGCACATTATATTTTAAATTTATAGGGTCATTTGGAACACATTTCCAGTAGCTGCTGCATTGGAGTAGTATTACCTTGTCATTTTTCGTTCTATCTTTATAGCATGGTAAAAGGTTTATTTTATTGATGCTGTCTTCTGTGCATCAGAATGTTGCCTTGGTGTGTCCATACCAGCTATTGGTAGTATAATGTCAGTCTAATTTAGAGACACTTGTACCACATATCTCTAAAAGATGGTGATGAGAAAGCACGTAGTGTAGTTTGTAAGCTCAGGACATTGCCAAATCCTTGTTTTCAGGCATGCGGATTTTTAAAATGTGTTTGTGAACAGAGCTTGGATCTAGACCTTGCACAGCATTGATAATGACATAATTTCTTTAAGTTCTAAATTACTCCATTGGTAGGATACCGCTTTAGTCTCTGCTTTGACGTGGTAAATGTCCATTATGTTATCTCATGATGATATGGACTCTAATGCAATAATATGGTTAATCAAAGATAAAATTTCTTTCTTGAGTATATATCTCCTGAAAATTGATAGGATGATACACCAATGATGTGATTTTCTTTCTTTCTTTTTTTTTTTAACTAATCTTATTAAAGGGGGAGAACATTAAATCTTTGAATACTGTACCTCAATTTTATTGTAATGATTTTGCTGGTTACCAGGTGGGGTGGCAGTTGAAAAATTTGGTGAATGCACTACGAGAGGACCCGAGTGGTGTTATCTTAACTTTGAAAAAGCGACCTCAGAGCATGCTTACCTCAGCACCAGCTTTACTGAAAAATATGAGATGGAAGCCCCTTGCTCTGCAGGTAATGAAGCTTAATCATAAGTCATACACCATCATTTTAGCCATAGATTATCTCAGTAATGCTTCTTTATTGTGCCTCATCTCAGCAGCATATGGATTAATCTTGTATGCTTTTGAAAATTTGTTTGTGAAATGATCTCTTCACAGCTTATCCTAATAGGCTTAATTGTGATGAAATCTGAAAGTTACTATAACTAAAATCCAAATGATAAAGAACTCTGCCTTATTTTCTAAACATTTAAAGCATAATTCCAAAAAACCACAAGCTATTTCAAGCCAAAATACGGACAGAAATGAAAATGAGAGGTTTATTTTGTGATATAATCTTCTATTTGAAAGTTATACTTGCATACACTTCTTGCAGAAACTAGATGATAGTTTATAGAATTCTTTTAAATCAGATCATAAGATAGTAATAGTTATTTATAAACAGCAGGTTAAGGAAGTTTTAGATAATAATTAAAATGTCCTTACTACATTTCTCCAGACTGATCATTTGTCTCTGTTCTACTCTGTAGGGTAGCAAAAATAGGGAAATTGTTGCATTAGAATTTCTGCATTTTTCTTCATCGTGAAACATCACTCTAAAAGATTACTCTGGCTGTTGATAAATTACGTTCATTAAGAAGCACAGTTATCTAGGAGGTTATAAAAATATGATTCTGATTGATGAAAGATAAGGAAGTGATATGTTTTCTTCCATTTCAGTCAGGATATAATCTATAAACACATAGAAGAAATTTTTGTCCTTCACAAAACCTGCATTTTTAAAATAGGACACTATTACCTTTCTTAGAAGTCTAATTTTTAAAATTTTAAATTACCCATTGACACAGAACATTGTCCATTGTTCAGATTAAAAAGAAAAGCAATATATGAAAATACCATTGTTAGCACTATGTAAATTGTTAATAAATTTTATATTAATATGTTATACCGTTCTTAGATTTTTTTTCCATAAAACCCTAAATACTCCATTACACATTGAAGGGTCTTATAGATTATAATGATTTCTCCTTGTTTAAACTTTACTACTTATTGGCCTCAAAGTTGCATTATACTGAAATAACATAAAAACATATAAAGTGTTCTAACATTAAGGTCTTTAAATTTTTAATGTGAATCTGTTTTTCAAATGAATATACGTAAAACTATATTACTATGTTCAAATACATTTGACTTGCAGTATGTTTATTATCAAAGATTGTTGGTGATCATTAAAGTTCAGGGTTCAGTATTTGCTTCATTAAGTCGTAGGTTAGCCGATCAGACTTTCCCATCACATCATTTTATTTTCTTGCTGCATTATAAGTTGCTTTGTTGTTCCACTCTGTAGTTTCCTATTGACACGCCATCCCCAAACATCCTTCTTCAAATTGGAGAGGTGGGAACTCAAGAGGAGGCCCACACTTTCAGTCATTAGGTTTTCTTGTCTATATATGTATAGTTAAATTTAACAACTTCTCTCTAGTCCCTTCTATTTCATGTTGAACACCAAAAGAAACTAGTTTCTTGTTGATTCATAAACTCTAAGGGAATATCTCTAAAAACTAAATTGATAATTTGGTCCCTTTTTAGATTCTTTTCCACAAGCACAAACTAGAGAATTAAGGTAATGACAGTATCCAGTTAAGAACCGCTTTTATATAAAATGCTGAAATAATTGAAAGAGCAACATTTCTTCTTTGCTACACATACATTTGGTGTATCTGTTCAAAGCCAGAGAATAAAGACTTTAATTTTTAAAATTATCTCACATCATTCTTTAGTTATAATATAATTATAGTAGATTTTTAGGGCACCATTTCTAGGTGCATTCGTAAATGCCAAGAAATGTGCCTCGTCGGATCATTAATTATATTTATTCCTCATTGTGTATTCAGTTACTCTGAGTATATTTGTTAATTTACCTTTTCAGAATGCTGAAATCAGAAAAAAGAAAATCAGCATTACATAAGTGCTCATTTTTTGTGTTATTTCAACTGAATTTAGTTCACCTAAAATGTATTGTCCAAGCTCGACCCCTTATAGATAAACAGTACTATTGAGGGGGAAAAACCTGCTTTCACCTTCTTCAAAAATTGTTTCAATGGTTGACTTTTTACCCAGTAGGAGGAAGAGTATTAGTTTTCATTAAATACTTCCTAGTGGTGGTAGAACAAGGAGTAAGGGCAGTGGATGAGTGCTGTAACATACCACACCACCACCACCAAATCTCCCTGGGGTCTATTTTGCAGACCTGAAATTGTACCCTTACAGTGTTCTTCCTTGATCTTAAAGCTTTGGCCTGTGCTAAAATGCAGAGACACCAGAAGCCTAATGGAAACTGGTCAGAAATTTTATAGAACGTATATTTTGATACAGCCAAAGATGAACAAAACCTGAGGGTACTAGGGTCTGGAGATTGAAGGTAGACTGCCTCAAGAGGGGGTAAAGTCAACAAAATAGTGGAATGAGATCTTGCAGGGAGTTTTGGATTCCTTTGTGACTTTGCCTGAGGCCACATGTTTTTCATAGTGGCTAGGAAAGGACCTCAGATGTGAAGCACTAAGTGCTTAATGTAGCAACAATCCTCTGTGCAGAACACAAGTACCATTCTTATTGTATTCTTCCTTCTGGTATGTGTACAAATACTTTGGAGCTAAAATGCCCATTAACTCACCTAAATATAAATCTTCAGTGTTCAAATCTGAAGAATTGGACATTAGATTATTCTTTTTTCATAAGGTATACCAGTAGTCTACTAAGAATTATTTAAAATAGAGGTCACTAAAAGAAACAGAGTGGCATTTATTTAACTCAATGAGTCTATTTCATCTTTTTCTTCCTCTATACCAGGCTTAATTTACCTAGTAGTATTTTCAGATAAAATATGGCAAAGTTTGGGTAGTATGGAGGTAGGCACTAATACATGCATCTTAAAAGAAGAGCAACTTTATTCTAACGTAAGGAATAATTATTTTTTAAACTAATAAGTAATTAATTTATACCTACACAAATAAAACAAAGCCTAAGATAGAAGATTGTTAAGGAATACCACATTTTAATTGAAGTAGAAGTTTTCTTTCTAAAATATTTTAAAAGAATCGTAACTTCTCTTATTAACGGCAATGATGAATTTTGATTTGGATTTTCTTTTGAAAATCGTTCATGGAATTATAGCCAAATAAACAAAAGCATACAATTCAATTTCATGCTCACAGAGCAATTTCATTAGTACATTTCATGAAATTTGGCACCTCTTCTGTTAAATTCCTGGTTTCTTAAACACTTTGCAATAGAACTGAAAGACTTTAGCCAAATGCTATAAGCAGATTTAATCTGGATTTGAATTCTGTTGTCATCTGCACCCATTTATAAATAGTAGAGGTGTTTTACCTGAGATAGAATTTTTATTCTAAGAAAGCAAACCAGAGATTCCCTGCTTTCTGAGAGCTGTTTTTAAAAACATGTCCTTAGTAGTACCCTCTACTAATGTCCTGGATTTTGGTAAGCATGGTGATTACTTATGGTCAAGTTCTTCCAATTCAATGAAAAAAATCTCAGAGAACTATGGATAAACCTCAAGGTATATTTTTTGATGTTTGTGGCTTTAAATTAGTGTGCGTAGGTCACAAGCATGCATGGGTGATGTCATTTCTTCTTACAAGAGATGTATGGGAGAAGTAGCTGGACACCGACAAGAATGTTGATTGAAAACATCACTGGGAATCAACAGTTTAACATTTAACATTCAACATTTAAGAGCCCAGCTTTTTTTGGTGAGAATGCATCTCAGAAATGGTCACTAAAATCAGTGCTGGAATTCAACATACTGATATAGTTTTCATTAAGCACATTTTTATATAAAATATCATCAAGCTGTATCATTAGAATTATGTTCCTAAATTGTATTCTGATCTATTAATCTCTTATATCGATGTGATGGTTTCCTGTGTGGTTTTGTGCTTTTCATTTTAAATTTTATTGCTTAGCATTACCTTGATGTCATTTTTACAAGATGTTTAAATCACTTTGAACAGAAAAAGAAATGGAAAGCATATAGTCATAACAGTCGATTTTTGTCTCAACTGGCATAACAACTGAAGAACACTAATTGATTATGTTACATTTCAATATGTAGAGATAAGAATAGTTGAAGTCATTCTGTAAAAATAAAAAAATATAAGCAATAATAAAATTTATTTCAATATCCAGGTTATGGATGACTGAAAAAAAATTAGTAATAGTTTATGTTTCTGAGAGTTTTGTTTTAAAAGCATGTTTTGAAGAAGATAGCTAATATTAAGTATGACACTAGAGAAGAAAATAAGTTTTAACAAAAAATGTAATTGTCCTGAGTGGGAGGCAGAAAACAGTTATGTTTTACATGCTCAAATTAGTAAATGGCTACAAGCAGTTGTCACATCAAATTTTTATTTACCAATATTTAAGCAAATTAATTAAAGGATCTAAATCGCATTTGCATTTTTCAGCCAAATTCTTTCAAAATGTTAACACTGACTACAAATAATCACCTAAAATGCAAAAATTATTTTTTAGTTTCTTTAGATTCCATTCTTTCTTTAGTTAATATCCTAAAAATGTTTACTGTAAATTGAAAAAATTGCAAGTCCAGTTTTATGATTGCAGTATTAACTGCCAATAAGACTGGACAGCACAAGAATAAATATACTAGTGGTAGTCTTAGTGCAATGTGCAAAACTTGACGATTCAATGGAAAAAGCCATTTTGTAGTGTGACTCTAACGTCTCTCTAAAGTCTGTATTGCATGTTTTTAACTACATACATATTTTTATGCACATATATCTGTATTTTTTTAACGTATACAGATGTGGTTTCTTGATAAAATCCATGGTTGGAAAAAATGTTTTCTTGGTAGTCTGATAGGAAAGGGAAGATATACATGCTTATAAAAGAAGACTCAAACTTTTTGTATTTATAAATTTGGATTCTAGAAAAAGCTGTGAAGAAACAGAGAAGTGGAAGAATTTTGAATACATGTGTTTCCCTTGCTTAGGCTCTTTTCAAATAATTTACTACTTAAGAAAAGCTTACCCAGGAAAAAGTATGCCCAGTAATTTTCCAAATTAAATCTAGCATTCTTTATATGGTTGAGAAACTTAGAAGGTTTTATGCCAAGTCTTCCCTCCCAAAATCCAGAATACGTTTTCTCTGGAGCATTTATTTAGATGATTAAGAAGAGAATTGCTTACATAAAACAATATTTTGGTACTTGTGTTGGGAATTATAATAAAAATGTGTTTGAACTGAATAAGGACTTGTGTGAATGTTCTGTGCTAGAATAATGGGATTTTGTGATTCGAGTCTGTGCTTATTCCCAAGAGTGAATAAAATAAATGACCAGGTTTTATACTTGATGTAATCAGTCATATTTCAATGGGTATTTTCCTCCTGGAAGGCAAAGCAAGCTCTTTGTGATCTTTGCACTAGCGAATTTTAGAGATAACTACATAATGTCTAATACACTGCTTTAATCTTTACCATTGGGGTTGTCTTCATGTCATTGGTTTCATTCAAGACTTTCTATAACTCTGTGAAAGCTGGGTCACTTAGCAGACAGAGGAACAAGTAAATTAAGATATGCTTGCCAAGGGTTGTTAAAACGTAAGATGTTTCAAGTAAAATCTCAACGTCGAATGTAGTTTCTTAAGTATAGAAGTTCTTTTCTCGTAGTCTTTAAGACCATTTGGGTTTCATAGGTATATTGATACCTTCGAGATGTGCTCACTTACCTTAGAGATGTTAGAATTGGGGGCACAAGGAAAAGACCTGACCCATCAGAGGATTTAAAGTGAGATTTTGGTGATCCCTTACAACAGCTGAAAATTTTATTTTACAATAATCACGATCTTCCAATGATGTTTAAACTGGATGAGTAGGATGTTATTACTAAAGTCATCACTCATGATTCAGAGGAAGATTTGTGCCATACCATATTGTGGGATACAATTTGAAAATATATATATAGTTCAAACTGACTATGAAAAATGTACGTATACTTTAGTAGATTTCTGAGTCGTGTTGACAGTATAGTAAGTTATCATTAATTGACCTAAGGTTATAAATGTATATTTGAAGAGATGAATATGATCGTTTTATTTAGGATTTGGATATTTTAAGAGATGGCCTGCCAGTGTTCCCAGAAATCTATCATAGACTTGTTTGAGAAGAGTAACAATATATGTGCAAATGCGTCTTCCCTGTTGGAGCCTCACTGAATATGTGGAAGGAGAGCTTTATGTCAGCAGGATCATTTGGATATGAAAACTAAATCTTATGACAAGGTCCCTCCAGGAAATAAACCCCTTGGGTAGAATCCACAATGGGTCCATGTCATACTTGGTTGCATACCGTAGTGGATCACGTTATACTGAAGCTTCATGCTTACTTGAATAACAAGATGCAGTCTTAAAATACCCTTGTATTTTATCCATAAGTGATGATCATTCTTAATTCTCTTCCAGATAGATTTTACCAATTTAAGAGAAAGAAGCAAAATGGTAAAAAAAAAAAAAAACTGCCCTTTATTTCTGCTGTTTTTCTTAAATTGGAAATCGCTTATAGTACAATGGTAACTGCCTTTCTTATACTATGTTATGAACAAATGATTGCAAGTAAATGTTGCCAAGGTAGGAGAAGCTATCCTTCTGCATTATTATACTCACATATTTAGATATTTTTTCTGAAACTAAGGAATATACCAATTAAAATTTGAATTGAATGCTGAGAGATCTTTTTTGATTTGAGGGAAGCTGTATTTGTGATGTCATGTATTTTCACACACTTAAATGGTTATTGGTAATAGTTGTAATTTTAATGCCACTGTTACAACTAGGAATTTCTCACTGATAATTTCAGCTAATAACATCATTTATTCTGTGCTTAATTTAGTCAAATTTTGCCTTTCTAATGTTCTCTAATGCCTTTTTCATTCTTTTAGTCATTTAATTTTGTTGTCTCTCAATCCTTGTCCACAGTTAGGAAAAATTTTGAGATTATAATTCTGAATTATCACAAAAATTCCTTTTGTGTTAAATAGCTATTTCCATTTTCCCATGAAGCTTCTACTTTACCATACTCTGTTTTTCCATTGCTTAATGTCTGTTTTTTTAAATGAGATTCTCAAGAAGAATGTTTACTTTTTAGTTTGGATTAGCTTGACAAAAATGGTAGAATTAGTAGAAAAAATATACTGAATGTATTTAATATTTACCTTGTGTTTTACTTGGCACAAGACATACTGATTAGCCAGATGATATCTGCATGGTAAGCCAGTTGAAATATTTTTTATGATTTAGCAGTTAATAAAATAGCTAGCCAATTGAGTTAAACAACAGGATTGACTATTTTCTTTTTTCTCTGGAAGAACAAGTTGTTTTTTTAACCAGTTCAGTTAATTGAACAAGTTGGCACGATCAAACCTGTTATCTGTTTAAACATATTTGAGTCTTTTTCCTCTACGTGTTTGCTAGTTTAGCTAGTCACATTAACTGATGACATTATTAGCAACTCCCTGCTGAAAACAGAAACCTAGAGGAAATAGCAATTTGAAGGAAGTTGACAAGGGTAATATTTAAATTTCCTGGAAGCGGAAAGGCACAAGTATCCTAAGTAAACAATGCTGGAAATAGTCCAGGCAGAATAAAATATTCTGTGGGTCCTTATCTTGTACTTCAGGGATATTTAAAATATACTTGTAATCATTGCTCCTACTTGTTTTTTCCTTTCTTCCTTCCTCTTTGTTTGGGGAAGGCAGGGATAGGTACTAAGCAGGAAGAATTAGCTTTAGTTATATACATGGTAAAATGAAAGGAGAGAAATCTTCAATATAGAGATAGTGACCTGAAAGAGAAGAAACATTTGTTATTTTTTAAAATGCTTATGTATTTTTAGAACTATTTTTGTCAACTTGTAATATTAGGATATTTTAAAAGAGAGATACTAGAACATTTAAAAAGCATACTGAATGTAAGTTTTTCTCTAACAGTGCATCTGTTAGTAAGTTTTGGAAAGTAATGTACTGTAGTGAATGTTTTTACATTTCTATAATGATGAACTTTTGATCAGATTTGTTGTTTAATGTCATCGGTATTTAATACCAAGATGTCCTGACAGAGAGGAAAACAATTTTAAACAGTCACATCACAGTGGCTATGTATATATATATATATATATTCGAAATACTTGATCTAAAGAGCCTATCATTCAAAGATCTGTTGTAGACATTTAATATATCCTTAGAAAGAATACAATTCTTCATTTCCTCAGGTTTCATGGTGTTCATCTGTACAGGTGACTTCTGATTACCTATATAATCTCAGGATTTCCCCTTGCCAAAACTTTTTGTTTCTAAAAGACACACATAGCTTAACTGGACACTTTTCCAAAATCAGCATAGTTAAACATAATACTCTTGACTGCATATTTTCATAATATCTCAAAATTCCTCAACTTGTAAAGTTTGTGACTTCTTTTTTTACATCATATAAGAGAGAATATTGTAGAGTCCCAAAATAAATTATCAACTCTTTTTTGTTTCTCTCTCTTCCTTTAATTTCTGTTTCACGTAGATTAAAACTTAACCATCATTTTGACAGGATGTGTGATTTCAAGCTATTAAGGTGAGCTGTGTAACAAGCAAGGTCAAAAACCGTGAACTGAATCATAAACTATGTAGCCTACCCCAGTGACCTACATTGTACATTGTATTTATGCTTGGCTTTTCGAACAAATTTTGTTGATCTGTACAAAAATATTGTCACAATATAAAATAGTTGTAATATGCCATTTTTTGAGTGTCCAGCAATACGTGTTACAGTAATAGAACTGTGGGTCTATATAGATGTCCTAAAAGTGTTTTCATACTGGTTGAAATAGCAACATCTTGTCATGTGAAGATACAGTTCATTTTGTGATCATTATTTTTGTGTTTGCGATTGCACTAAAATTCTTATTTTTAATGTTTTATATGTAGCTAAATCAGTAAGATCTGTAAGATAAACGTGAAGATTTGTGAATTTTAGTTTCACGTTAGGATAATTTCTTGAACCACAAGATCATTTCTTTCAAATGCTGTGAACCTGAGAATCAGGAATGCTCTTAAGTTAACACATCCTGATGTATTGCTTATTTCAGTATATATACTATCTTAACTTAGAAAAAACTTATTTAATGCTTAAATACAGGTATGAAAATGAGATCTATAGATATGCAACTAAAGATGATTTTAAGCAATGATAAATGTGTGTGCCTGTGAAAGCTGAAATGATTGTGTCACACTAATCACCATACTTTTGAAGATGTACCATAAAATGATTTTGAGAAGACAGTTCTGTTTATGTTTATGAAAAAAGTACATTTTCTTAGAAAATGCTCTCTCGTATTGGCCTTTCACACTCCATTTTTGTAACCTTTCCCAAGATTCTATGACATTCTACTAACTTGGGAGTATGGTGTATCTTTTTTGGGGGAAAAATCTGAAATATCTTTCTTGTATGTCAATCAAGATGTGAGTGGGCTAATTCTTTTGAAAGTTACTCTTTGTTATCCTTCTTTCAAAGATGGGATTCTAACAAAGCAAATTTAATTTAAGTAAGTTTCTGGCTGTGAGATATACCTTTCCATTCTGAAACACTGCATGATACTATTACCTTATAAATAGCTTTTACATAGTTTTACCACAGATGAAGGTAAGTTGGGAACTAAGTGGAAACCTCTAAAGTAATAAATTATTTGCTTTTGGAGATTCGAGGAATATCTGTGTGCTAAATAACATGCTGCTTTATTTCAGCCAAGTTCAAAAACTTTGCAGAAATAGATCATTTTAAAACGATAACTATATGTCGTTGTTGTTGTTGTTTTGTGTGTTGTTTGTGTGCGTATGTATTTTCTTTTTCATTTTAACCAGCCTCTTATACCTAGAAGTCCCACAAGCAGCGTTGCCACGCCTTCCAGCACCATCAGTACGCCCACCAAAAGAGACAGTTCTGCCCTCCAGGATCTCTACATTCCCCCTCCTCCTGCAGAACCATATATTCCCAGGTATAAAACTAACCATGATGTTGTTCTAGGCAGCTTCTATTTAAAGACTAACTTAACTCCGTGTAAACTGTGAAGTAAATTCTCAAGGATCACCTTGAATATTTTCTCAGGTAGGAATTCTGAACACATTCTGGAAAATCATTGCATTATAGAGAATGCACTTTGGTTAATAATAATTAATTTATATTAAATGCTATGCATTAAATATCTTAGAAACATTATCTCATGGATTAGGAAAGTAATATTAAAGAACAATTAGCAATATTTAAATAAGTAAAAAATAGGGAGGCTCTTGGGCTAAGAAACCCCTGTAAATCGCAGGTTACTTTGAAGCATTTTATACTTTTTTTCTAAAAGAGGAAGTTATAGATAACTTTTATGCCTTCTTAAATGTATGTAATGAGCCAGTTGTTTTTTTGATGATGATGGAGTGTTTTTCCCCTTAATACTTCTGTATCTACAATTTCTACTTGATTAGGTCATTAACATTTCTTTCAGAAAGTAGAGAGTGTACAAGAGAATGAGTTGCCGTTAAAGTCTATTTTGTACGTTTCTTGAGGCTGTATCTCCATTTCATTTTCAGATTCCTATTTGAAATTCCTGGCAGGTATGGAAGACTACAGCTTTGTGCCATATGCATTCTCTCGAAAAGCATTCTGATATCCAGCCTTGTGGAATACAAAAATTATGGAAAAGGGCCAGCACTAAATGGGGATAATTAATACCAATCACAAAGAACTTGATTCAGCTTTTAAATTAGTTGTGCAGTCATTCAAAAACAGTAATTTAATAGGGGCTGGCCCCGTGGCCGAGTGGTTAAGTTCGCGCGCTCCGCTGCAGGCGGCCCAGTGTTTCATCAGTTCGAATCCTGGGCGCGGACATGGCACTGCTCATCAGACCACGCTGAGGCAGCGTCCCACATGCCACAACTAGAAGAACCCACAACGAAGAATACACAACTATGTACTGGGGGGCTTTGGGGAGAAAAAGGAAAAAATAAAATCTTTAAAAAAAAAAAAAAAAAAAAAAAAAAACAGTAATTTAAGGTCTCTTGTTTTCAAACCATACTTAATATTAAATTTCTTCATTATGTAAAGGAACTGAAATTCTTTGTTTTAATTAATTTTCACTATTCTTTAGTACACTTAATGTTTCATTCTACTAGATATGATGGTACTGACATTTTATGATCTAAATGCTACATGACAACATAGCGTGTCTAAAAATGCTGTGTTATCCTCTAGTAAAACTATAGTCAGTTTTACAAACATTTTACTTCTTATTTTTGAGAATTAAATATAGCCGTGGTAATGTGGTTTATGAGAAGATATAATTTACTGAGCTAGCATTTCATAGATCTTTCTAACATATAATATACAGTCTTATGTTAAATTTACAATCAGATGTACAAATCCATTCAATATCCTGGTCAAACACAAGTTGCGTTTTAATTCTATTAAAATAGTGTCGGATTTTCTGAATACTCTTGCATGAGGAGCAGCAAACGCACGTGTGTTTCAAATAGGAAGTGACTTTTTTGATTTGTTTTCATTTTAATTGAAAAGATTTTTATTTCAGTGCAAATTATTATTTAAGAGCCCTTATTCTTCGGAGGGCTACATGTACAGATAAACATCAGAAGATTATTTTTTATCAAATCTCTGAAGTTTTTTAATGTTCATTCCTTTTCTCTTGAGTAGGGAGAAACTTGTTATAAAAAAGTATTTCCTAGACAGAAGGTATTTAAAATACACTTTAGAAGAAAAAAAGAGTGAAATGAGCAAGTTCTGAGTGTGGTGCAGATATGATTAAGGCAATATATTGAAGTCAATAAAAAGCTTGAACATGCTATTTAAAAATACTAGCGAATGTAAGTTGAAGTATCACCATAGTGGTACTTGTTTTGTCAGTATTGCTTGAATGCTCCGCACTTTTCAGTAAAATTCATAATTAGAGTTTATTATCTCACTTTAATTCTTACTGTGTAATTCAACAGAAAATTCTAAATAATATTTTGAGTCAGATTATCAGTTACCCACACAGTGTCATTTGATATAGCACAGTCAGAACAATCCATGCATCAAAGTCCCTTTGTACCACAGCCTTGTATAAATTATCTGTATTTTCTGGTTTGACTTGAAGTTATAGTCAGATCTTTTTGTGGTTGTCATTCTTTTTGTGGATACAGCCTTGGCACTTTTTTCCATTTTCTCATTTTGAGGAGGAATGTGGTTTACCTAATTTAACTCATCTGAACATTTCCTTTTTCCTATATTAAAAAATTTTGTATATGTATGATGGGCATTTTGGTGTTATGTGAACATATATAAATTATGTGTTTAATTTGAACTGTAAATAGTAAAGGCTTTCTCATCTTAAAACCAAAAGAAGTTTAAAAATATAGGGCTAAGTTGTCAGGTAGAATTTTTTTCATGTGGTTACAACTCTGAACACATTTATTCCTGAGAAAAAGTGCCTTTTTCTCTAAAAGAGAAAACATTCATGTATGTGAATTGAGTGAAATTTGGTCGTTTTTTTATTATATGTCTTATGACTATATATACAGTTTCATTATCATAGTATATAATGAATTTTTGTACTTAACCAAATTTCTTTTTCTATGATGAAAATTAAGAATTTGTAGGTCTTTGCACCACTATGAAGTTTAGGCACTAATTTTTCTTACTAATTTTACTGTGAACCATTACACATAAAGAAAGTCCACTCAATCAGTGTGCTCTGACTTTTCATCTGTTTCTTTAAATCCTTTTTTGAGCAAAAGTGTAGATTTATTACATACATGTATAGATATATAACATTAAGAAAAGGTTTTAATAAATCTTTACAGCAAAACAAATTAATACATTGAGTTCTTCCAGGACTCATGATTTGAGTGCATGCGTACACAGGCATACACACAAATGCACACACACTTAGATACACCATACATGTGTCAATTTATTCTACTGCAAAATTTGTTTTTGGTTTGTACTTTTCTTAATTCAACTTTATTTGAGTGCATTCCATATAGATGGGTTTTAATAAATCTTCCTTGTTGGTGTAAGGCCTCTCTTCCATATCACTATGGAGTAAGCATTACCAGCCCTCCCAATTTTCTGCCATCAGGCGTGTCCATATAAATAGAGCATGGTGAATTAACTAGGGCTGAATCACTCTGTGATCTCAGCTGCATTAACATTCATGTCAAAGGCCTCACAGAAAAGTCTGCCCATTTGTAGATGAGTCATTAGGGCTCCTTCCAAGCTAATTGCAGTGTCAATTTCTTTTTGATAGAGGACTGACAGTAACAAAAAGTACCAGGCAATTTGTTGAGGAAAAGTTTTTAGCTAGCTGAAAATAAATTTGTTTTCTTCATGTTGCCTAAGAACTATCTATGTAGTTACAATTTGGTAATAATCAATGCTTTTATTTTAAAAAATAAAATGACACTTTGCATAGGCAATGTAAATGGCAGCCTCACCTTGTGATGAGTTAAATACATAAGACAGCTTGCTGATTCTGTCAGTTTTGAGAATATTACTTACTACTTTTTACATATTTCGAATACTAGGAATATAGTTATCTTCATTTGTACAAACCTAATCTAGACATTTGCATCTAGATACAGAAGTATAATATACTCTAGTGTAGAAGTATAGAATTTTTACTGGACTGAAACTCATATTTTGGAGTTGACATTAGATTTATAAGCTCTTCACCATCTTATAAGATGTAATATGTCAATTAAAAATTTGTTCTTTTTATCTGTCTTGTTATAATTCAGTTTATTCTGTTGATTTAAGATTTCAGTCTTGGCACTTAACCTAAAATTAAGTTTTTATCTGGTTTGATAGCATTCATGGCAATGTTTAGGGTAGAACTGGAACCAAGAACTAAGAAATAAAATTAATGATCCACAAGGGAATACACATTGCATTGACATTCGTAGTCATGTTCTAGAAGACAAGCTCTTCTAACAAAAGTTTTGTAGCTAGTTAGTGAAACATATAAAATAAACAGGGTTCAATTTAACCAATCATAAATGGAATATTTTTACCAATATACCACGCATGGGCCCAGTCACTTGGGCTGTGTGAGTAATACTATGTGTGGGTAATAGTTTTAGGGATCCCATAAATTATTAGAGATTTTTTGCTTTAGAATCCTGTAAAAGAAAAAAACAACTTGCCATCATCTTAAATCCCATTCTTAAACTCCATATTTTATCAGGTTTCTCCACCCTCTCTCCACAGGTTTTGATATATTCATTTAAAATGAGTTCTGTGAATATATCTTTTTACTATTAAATGAGATACGTAGAGTTTAAATACTGAGAGTAATTCTTTTCATTAAGGTTTATTTTAAATTAATAAGTTGTTTGAAATTCTTACAATAGCAGTTTATGTAGTGCTAATTTGGTTTTTAAGGCTGCAGTACCCTTACAGAGGTGGTAGTTCTTAAACACGTTTTTGTTTTTAAACTGTGCAAATATTACCATGAATCAATTAGGTAAACTGGAAGAATAAAGCTATATTGTTAACATCGTTAACAGTATATCTACTGTCTTGAGCACAAAAAGCAATTTCTGTGCTAAGATGATTTCCTTTGTATGACATAGTACAGTGAAAATGGACTAGAGCAGGAGTTAAATGATTCATGACCCATTTCTATCTGTCATTTATTAGTGGGGTGACATTTAGGCAAGTCATTTAGCCTCTCTCTGCCTGAGCATTTTTTTTCCTGCAAAATAGGAATAATTAAAAATGGCCCTATAAACCTCAAAGAAAATCTGGGAAGATCAGAAGATAATTGTATGGGAAGGATATTATTACTATTTTAGACCCTCTCTGCTGTTTACCACCCTAACACTTTCCTACATCCTTCTCCTTTACCCTTTCTTTAGAGATGAAAAAGGAAACCTTCCTTGTGAAGACCTGAGAGGACATATGGTGGGCAAGCCAGTGCATAAGGGATCTGAATCACCAAATTCATTTCTGGATCAGGAATATCGAAAGAGGTTTAATATTGTTGAGGAAGATACTGTCTTGTATTGCTATGAATATGAAAAAGGAAGATCAAGCAGTCAAGGAAGACGAGAAAGCACTCCAACTTATGGTAAGAGTTCTTCTCTTACATTGACATAAGAACATGTCTACCATGGGAGTCTCAATTTCTTTCTAAAGGCTTTTGAATTATGAAAATTTCTTGATAGCTTTTGAATCTTCATAGTTAATCTGTTTCTGTCCTGTGCTTCTAAGTGGAATCTCAACAATATGAGGCATGACATTAAAAATTATTCTAAATTTTCCAAAGATAAGAAAGAACAGTAGGTGGCATTTTAGCTCATTAATGATTTATGGAAACCTTTTTGAATCACATGTAATTTTTGTATGTCAGATGTTACCAAATTAGAATAATTCAAGGATTTTTTTTTCTTTTTTTAATGAATACATACTGTTGACATGACTTCTTTAAAATAAAATTACATCCTTATTCCTCAGAGATTAAAAAAGTCATTAGGGGGCCAGCCCAGTGGTTAAGTATAGTGGGTAAGTTCACGTGCTCCACTTCGGCAGCCCGGAGTTCGCCAGTTCGGATCTTGGGCACAGACCTACACATCACTCATCAAGCCATGCTGTGGCAGCATCTCACATACAAAATAGAGGAAGATTGGCACATGTTAAAATCATTAGACTTTTCAGGGGAAAATCTCATCTCAATTTTTTATTTTTTAAGAAGCTGCAAAATTTCAGTGGAAGTGGATTTTAAATAGGATGGACATACTGTATGTAAGGCAAAGATAGGCCTACAGTTACCATGTCCCTGGGATTTTTTTATCTTTGACTCGGGTTTTCCCATGTACAACCAAGAAAGTAACCCAGTCACAATTACTTAGAATTGATATAGTGTATCTTAATTATCTGCAGCTAAAGTTGTCTAAAGTTAACATGCAGAAGCCCATGGTCCTCTTGTAAGAATGAATGGATTTAATTGGAAGTCCGTGCTCCTCCCTTTCCAGTTTTCAAACTGATCATTTTCAGTGAGGAGCTTATGCTTTGGGAAAGGACAGGATCCCTGTTGATTAGTCCCGACTTGATCAGTGAGAGCTGAGACGAAGGAAAGTTATCTTTAACTTTGCATTTCTACCTGCCCTCCTCTCTTGGCCACCATGGCCATATGCCTATATGCCTCCTTCCTGTGGTCTCAAAAGATTAGTCCTCATGTATCTTATTACACATGGCTTCTTTCCTTACAGCTTTTTGGTAATAATTATGTATGAAAAGTTTTGCCCAGAATTATCCTAAAGAATAGGCACCATACTTACCTTACTTTGTGTTGTTCTGTGTACATGTGCTTTTTATTATAAGAATATGTAATATATTTTTTAGCATAGCTCCTCAATTATACGTCTCTGGTGGCACTTATTTTAAGCTATCATAATTTGAAGGCTTTTGCACCTTTGCTTTTCTCCTATTATGTTGCACTCTGCAATATAGAGGCCTGGCATTTTTGTTATCCCTGCCCCTGTCCCATCACATAATATAAGATTTTTATTTTTATTTATTCATTCCACAAGTACTTATTGACTTCTTGCTATTGGATAGGCAGTAATGCATGGCAACTCTTCTTTTTTTTTATGTCCCAGAATTTTCTGGCTATTTTCTACTTATGTTGAAGTAGATAAGAATGTTTAATTTAAGGGGAAAGTATAGTCACCAGATGAAGTTGATTACTGGAAGCTTTATAAAAGAAGATGTTAAGTAAGTTCTTACTCAAATGGCTGTGAGTCATTGGTCCCTTCAGACTACAGTTGAAAGTACCTAGTGCTGTCATCTTCCACAAATCATCTCTTTCTCAATAAAATAGAATACTGTTTAAATTTTAGAAAATTTAGATATACTATAGATGTTTGATATATTTTTGTAAACCACTTAGGGGGAAAAAATGTATATATGCTTAAAAGAGGGATAAGGAAGTAAAAAAAAAATGCTTTTTTAAATTTTTGATCCTGAGAGTTTGTTTAGACTTTTGAGCCAGAAATATGATCTGAACCTTCAGTGGAGATACTTGTAGATATTTCAGTGGAGATTCCCTGAAGGTTGTGCCAGGTAACTAGCACTTCAACGTATTTACCTTTTTAAAATCAGATGTTAAATAATAAAACCTACCTATCACACACATGAATTTGTGGCCATGATTTTCCCAAAGATTAATTCATTTGTTAACTCATTCATCTAATATTTGTTGTGCACACAAAGTCAGCCAGGCCCTGGGGATGCAAAGGCGAATAAAACATAAGTCCTCCAGAGAGAAGAAAGAAGCAAAGACATGCATTGCAGTCACATTAGGGAATTAGGCAGGTGTGGACAAAGTGCTGCAGTAGCCCGCGAGCTGAAGCCCCGGAGTCGGCCTGGGAAGTCACATAAACAGAAGTGATGTTTATGCTGAGTTTTAAATGATGCATAGCTATCATCTTGGGTTTCTAAATGCTAGTTTTCTCCACCAAATACGTGGCACCTTCTCATACCTAGGTTTGAGATCTGAGGGTTCATATAAATCTCTCAGCCCAGACCCTAAAGGCCCTAATACAAATTACTTAAAACTTTCATAAGCAATAATGTATGACAACTTCTTTATTTAATCTATAAAGAGGTTCCATTACATGGACACCCCAAGTGTGACAGTATTCTCTTGGATTTAAAAATAATGATAATGAAAATACATGATCTTACTGAAGAATATTGCAGAAAAAACTAAAGTACAAAAAAATTCACATTTGATATTTACTGAAAATGACAGTAATTTAACTTGTTAGCACTCGTGTGATACCTTAAAATGCAGTGTATAAGTCCTTTAGCCTTACAGTGTTCAACTCAGTCCTTAGTCACAAATACCATTATCTTGAAGTATGTGGGCTTAGCCACCATTACTCTCTGATTAACTTCCCAGATGACCTGTTTATTCAAAGAGGTTTAGAGTTAACATTATAAGTGTCTGCATAGGATTTTGAGAAGAAAAGGAGAAACATGATTCAATTCTTAGCATTTGCTTTTAGTCAAATATGTATATACTTGTTATATTCTCTTAGTATATCCATATTTAAAAGTTAGACATGGTGACAGAGAAACACAGATGTAAAGAAAAATACTAGAAAATATCCCAGTGTGCACTTTAAAATATATTGTCTAACCAAGATTCTCATTTTATATCATGGACCCACTATGTGTTGCTAAGAGTGAGTTAAAAGAATAATTATTCGCTCTAAGCTATTAGACAAGTACAATGTGGATAGACAGTGGATGACTTTGCTCGAAAATAAGTAAATAATACCTGTTGAGCTTTTATATATGCCAGGCACTATTCTAAACATTTCAGAGGCATTGACCCATTTAATCCTCACAACAACCCTGTGAGGTGGATACTGATAAATTCCTTATTTTACAGATGGGTTAAATAACGTAACAAACTAGTAAGTAGTAGAGCTGGGATTAAGTACCCGTGGATATATGTTGACTCTGCCAGTGGTACTAGCTAACTAAATGTGATGAAAATAATTTCCAAAAATTGTATTACTCCTTCCAAATTCAAGTATTTGATTTCAGACAAGCAGAACCAGGTCTGATTTTGTATGTTCTTGTATATGTGGTTTTGTATTTACTGGTACTATAATAAACACGTATTTACATAGACATGGCCCTGACAGACCTTAGGAAAAGATGGCTAAATTGAGGGGTAAAATTAGCAAGAAAGTGTTATGTCCTTTTTAAATCAGAGAGCATAAAATAGGTCTTACTTTCCTAAAAAGATAGACAAGAATAATTTCTGGAAACACGGATAGAGCAGGGGAAGCAACCTAGATTAGTGGTTACTTGGATTGGCTGTAGCATCAGCCATACTTGATAATCATGTTCTTCATCTAATTACTCCATTGTGATCTTTAGGATGTTAGCATAGGTCTCAATTTTCCCATTAGTTAATTGAAGGTAAATATCTGCCTCATAGACTTTTTGTGAGAATTTAATGCCAATGCATTGTAAATTGCCTAGACGGTGCCCAGTTTGTGCTAGGCATTCATTTTCACTGTTGTCATTATTATGTAGAAACTTTAATGTTGCTAAGATAATAGATTTTAAGTATTCTCACCACAAAAACAAAAGGGTAACTATTTGAGGTGATACATGTGTTAAATAGCTTGGTTGTGGTAATCATTTCACAGTGTATACATATATTAAATCATGACTTTGTACACCTTAAATATATACAATTTTTGTTTGTCAATTATATCTCAATAAAGCTGGAAAAAACAATAAAAACTTACACATCTCAGCATGTAAATAATAATAATAGTATCAGCTATATTAAATTCTTTAAAGAATAAGATGGAGTGAGGTAGTTCAATTAAAAAAAGAGAAACTTTAAAGTGAAAATACAAAGAGAGGAAAAGAATAGCCTTAAATCACTGTAACTATTTGGTCTCATCTGCTCATGCTTCAAAGGCAAAGGTTCAAATTTGATAAGATCAGTTGCTTGGCAACTTTTCAGAATGGTAATATTTCCCATCAGCTTTCTCTTTTCGCTGTTCACAGACTCCTTGCCCTTGCTATTCCATCATAGCACATTTCTATGCATAGAAACCTGCTAAGGTAGACGCAGCTGGCTAAGTCCCTTTGTGGCTGTGAGTGGGCATATTTTATAAGAGTAGGAAGAAAACATATTCTTTACAATTATATCACAGAATAGTATTGATTTGAAGGAATCCAGACCTTTTTTGGTTTATTGAAAATCCAGAACCTCACAAAAAGCACACGAGTGAATGCAAAGCTGGTGTTTTAAAAATGCTCCTCATAAATGTTATTTGTACGCATTGTGCATTGAGGAAAATTAATTTCTGTAGCATTCATTATACCTGAGCATTTTCCACTTGAGTAGGTGGGGCAAGAGAAAACCAAATACCCTGTCCTTTTTATTCACATGCCTAGCAAATGGCTTGAAGTGACTTACAGCAGCGTGATGAGGGCCTATGGGCAAGGACGCTGTAAGCTGAGTTTTATCAACGTGAAGGGAAGATATTATTTGTAGGTTCCAGGGTCTCGTATCATGCTTCAACATTGCCTTTCTCTTTGTCTTACAAATTCATTCTGTCTTTTGGGCAGTTAAATTATAATTAATAGCATTATTTAAAACATTTCTTAAAGGATAAAGCATACACAATACATTCACATTTCTTTATTTCCAAATACAGGCCTGCTCTCCTGTGATTTTCGAATATAAATTATCTTTCTGATCAGGTAAAAGTTCAGCTGTCATTCATCAGCTGTGCTAGAGAGAAAATAAAATGGGATTCTAACCGCAGGAAATTTTGGTGTTTAACTAAAATGCACCACTTCCAAAGCAGAACTAACCATAGAAATTAGTGATTCAAAAATGCAGAAATATGAGATGTGTACTGTATTCACAGGAATTCTTATTGCTTTGGAGTTACTTAATACATTTCATAAAGACTGCATGTTGGTTAGCTTCACAAAATGATTTTGAATATCAAGCTGATGGTGATAAGGGACCATGTAATTGATAGAAAAGTAGTTCAGCAATATTTTGGCATAAAAATAGAAAATAGTCTGTTCCTAATATAAAAATTAGAATAATCACCTAGGGAAGGCACTCTTCCTTAATTTGTATAATTTTACTCATAGAAATAGCAGAGCATGAGTTTTGAGGTCAGATAGACCTGAATTTGGTGTCACAGCTTGGCCTTTAATAACTGATTGAAATTGAACTTGAGCCTTAACTTTGCTACATTTTTGTTTCCTTATCTGTCAAATGGGATAGCAGTATTACTCATAGTGTTTTTATGAGCATTAAATGAGATAATGTATGTCAAGTACTTAGCACTGTTCTCACCTCATAGAAAATGCTTAAGAAATGGTGCCTGAATAGCATAATAAATTACTGCTGCTCATACATAAAGTGTCCCAACGATTGTCAAGTGCTGAGGGATCTAATTAATACTTCCTCCTCTCCTTCTGGAGGAATTTAATAAAGGACAAAAGGGCTGGAAGTATTCCCTCTACCTACCTGATAACCAGCCATTTAAATCATAGCAATTAAAAGGAATATGAATAGAGTGTGTCCATTTGTTTTGGTTTGGTTTTGAAAAGTAGAAGGAAGAACATTCAAGTAGCTAATAACACTAGAAACTGCCCTGATCCAAGTCTTAAGTTCCATTATGAAAATCACCAGCTCCTGCTGGGCAGAAAGGCCTAGGTATAACATCTCAACATCAGAATTCTGAAAACGATTCCCACCCCACACCTTTTTAAAGGTTAAGATTAGTTGCTTAAAAAAAAAGGAGAGAGAAAATAACGTGGGGGTTTTTTGGTGAGGAAGATTGGCCCTGAGCTAACATCTGTTGCCAATCTTCCTCTTTTTGCCTGAGGAAGATTGTTGCTGAGCTAATATCTTTGTGAATCTTCCTCTTTTGTATGTGGAACACTGCCACAGCGCGGCTTGGTGAGCAGTGTGTAGGTCTGTGCCTGGGATACAAACCCATGATCCCTTGGCCGCCAAAGCAGAGGGCATATAGTTAACTACTATGCCACTGGGCCGGCCCTGAGAAAATAATTTATAAATTAAATAAAACAGTTGGAGACTCCCAAAGAAATGAAACCCGGCAAGAAAAGATCACCTCGAAAGAATTGAAGGTACTAGGTAATGAATAAAACAGTAAGATTTTTAAAAAAAGGAACTTTTAATGAAGTTACAGAGAATTAATACGCAGATAAAATGGGAAGATTAACAAACCAAATGAACAAAGCCAGTGCAAGTATCAGAGGAAAAAAATAACTCTTTCAAATGAATTAATCAACAGAAAGATATGAACTGGGTGAAATAGTACTTCCTTTAAAGACAAAATGGACAAGCCGAGAAGAGAAACAGCCTAACTCAGTGATTCTCAACTGGGGTCAGTATTGTCCCCCAGGGGACATTTGGCACTTTCTGGGGACATTTGTAGTTGCCCTAACTGGGGGTAGAGGTGTTACTGGCATCTAGCCTTCAGAGGCCCAGGATGCTACTAAACATCTTGCGGTGAACAGGGCAGCGCCCAGCAATAAAGAATGATCCAATCCAAAATGTCCAAGAGTACTGCTGCTGAGAAACCGTAGCTAACTGAAGAATCAACTGCAGACAAATTGAATACAGAAACTGGTATATATGACTAGAAAATCAAAGCTCTTGTATGACACAGGGCCAATTACCTTTTTTTTATTCAAAGAATCTGGGAAGTTATTGCCCTGGGAAGATAGACCTACATTTATTCACACTTAGCGTATTCTCTGGGCAGAATAGTATGACGTTGTGAGTGTCTGGGATGACCTACTCTGCTCTATAATAGAAAACATAATCATGACAACCTCTGGAGCAGGAGAGGACCTATTGTCCCTAGTTGAAATCAGAATACATTTTCCCCTATGGGAAAAAAAATATTATAAATTGCAGCTAGGTAAAATTTAAATAGAGCAGTTAGAGTTCACTTTCAAATCACAATATGGCTTAAGGATCCAGCGTTTTCCTAAATATATTCTTCAGATTACTAGTTCTGAAAAAGAATCTTTGTAAAAGAAGGAGGTTGTATGGTTAAATAAGATTGGGAAGCTCTGCATGTTTTATCCCCCTCTTGGAGATTAATAAATGCACATTAGCATACTAAAGGCTCTGAAGGTCTTGTTGAATTTGGGTTAGACTGTTGTTTCCCAAATGTATTTGTACATTGCATCATTTTTGGTTTTGGTCACAAAATACTTATTAACCTCCCAATAGAACTAATGTTCAATGGAATATGTTTTGGAAAATGCTGAAATAGACTCTTGCAGCTCCTCTTAAAGACCCATATACCAATGATAAAATTTCTTTGTGTTTTAAGTTCCAAATAGCTAACTTACAGTTAAGTATTTGGAAAAGCCAGTAATTTTAAGTTGAAGCCTGACCCAGCAGACAGCTTGTTGAATGTCATCTTCATTTTATCTTGCAGAAAAGCCATTTTCTAAAGTAAATCTTATTTGTGATAACAGTCCAAACTAAAGTAATAACTACTAACTGGAAAAATCAGTGCATGATGTTCCACTCCAGGCTCCTTGTAGAATTACTGGTGTCACTGCTAGACAATTTGCCAGAAATCCTGGAGGAAATAGATCCCCAGCGATAGAAAATGGCAAGTGTTACATCGAAACTTTTTGAAAAAGAAATGACTAAAAATTGTACACTGATTACCTTAGTGACTGGAGACATTAGAGCAAATAATTAAAACAATATACAGCCACTTAAGACTATATAAATGACAACTTAGGATTGTTTTATAAGTAACACATCATGTCAAACCAATTTATTTTCCATCTTTGTTAAGGCAGTGAACAACAAAGTTACATCCACGGTTTATGTTCTTGTCCTCCATTAGTTCTTCACCTAGCCTTTAAGAATCTTTTACAGGAGTTGTAAACTGGCTGGGAGGACACTTAAACAAAAAAAAAGCAGCAATCATACATGTGATTGAATTATTTTTGAAGGAAAATGAATTGGATTTTTTTGTAATGCAGTGGCCTTGAATTTATCACCGAGCCAATCTGATGTAGTAAAAAGAGCATTGGGATAGGAAGTTGAAAGTCTATATTCGTGGACTGACTCCAATACTGATTATTAGTGAAATTTTGAGAAATTAACTTTGGTGTGTCTTAAGTTTTTCATCTCTACCTTTCTTGCTAACTTCACTGAATAGTATGATCCCAAAGAGAAAAATATGTGAAAGGAATTATAAAGTTACTACAAGATGTCGTTTCATTTATTTCAAACGAGAGTCTTCAATTGATGGTCTTAATCATTTTCTGTTTTACTTTTCATACAAAAGGGTGACTGTCTTCTACATGTTGATAAGATTTTCAAGACACTGCCTTACTAAGATTAAAAAAATAGATTCCTTTAATTTGTAGTTAGTTAACTTGAAAATGGAAATTTTTCAACCAATAATATTTACATGCCTATGTCATCTTTCATGCTCACGACTCTATTAATGCTGAGCGCAGCAAGGGACAAGAGTGTTTTAGCATAGGTCATTTTTTTTACCCACCAGAGCCTTCAGAGGAGGACCCAGAACTCTTTTCCCACTTAGTATTTAAGCCATCTGAATCCTTCCCAGTCCTCCCACACCCCTCTAATGTAGAAGAATTGTCTTTATGCACAGTGGCAACATGTCAACTAATAAAAACCTGGCTTTCCGAACTCTGATGTGCATAGCACAGTTGGTCTCTTGGTAGAATATTTACAAAAGGTAATTTAGTTCAAAATATAATTAGCCTTGGAATCAGTTGTTAAAAGTTCCATATAATTTTTGATGCAGTTCAAAATTTTCTCCTTCAACAGTTTTTATGTTACTGCCTATTTAAAATCTAGATCACTTTTAGAAAGCAGTAGGAAAATTCGCAAACAAGATGTAGCTTATTCTTTGAAATGAGATCTTAATTGTTTTTGTTCTCCATAAATGAAACAGAAGAGATTTCAAGTTAATAATCATTGGGTTTGTATTTGATTTATATTATTATAAGGCATTAGAGCCAATACCTTAAATAGTCATCATACTGTGATGTTTACAAGCCAGTTTTTTCCCAAGTTCTTTTATCCATAAATCAAATTTTAAAAAATATGGCCCTAAAGATCAAAGTGCCCATTCTTACTTATTTTAGTAAATCCAGATAGCTTGCCTTTATTCTTCAAAATTTACTGACTTTCCATCTAATTCAGTTTTATTCCTTTTGAAATGTGTGATTCTCTACCTTATATAACCTCGGGATGTTTTCCTAGAAATGCAGTCAACCATCTGAAAGTAATTTTTCTGTCTGGTATGTGGGAAGTTTGATGGGTGTATGTGGCATGGTTATAGTTTAACATTCTTTACTACACTCATTTTCATCAAAATATTGGCTAAAATATTCAGAACAGATGTGTATGTATATATTTTTTCTCCTTAGACTCTTGAGAAGCCTTATTTTGTGAGCAATAAGAGTGTGTCAGACTTAAGGAGAAATTTCCCTGCAATCTTTTTTTCAACTCTGGCAACTATAAGAGAGAAGATTACTTCTTAGGTGCTGTTTATCATCCTGAAACTTAATGATTTTAGCATGTTTTGGGAGAGAGTTTGTATAAAAAATGGATAAATGGAAACAGACAGCAATTCAATAGTATTTTAACAGACATGGGTAGCTTAATACGGGAAGTTTCTAAATACGCAGTCAGGAGGCAGGACTTCTAGTTCTGACTTGATTACAAAACAGCTCTCTAAGGCTCAATTTGTTAGAAAAATGAAAGGAGTTGGTCAGATTGACAGAGTACCTTAATGGAAGCCAGGGATGGAGGGGAAGGGAAGGGAAAGTGAGAGGGAGGAAAATGGAAAGTTGACAGGAAGGAAAGAGAAGGAAACTGTGAAAATAGAAACTGACAGTATAGTTTGTACTCTTTTTGGTCCAATGTATGAGGAAAATCCCGTTTACTTTCTTAACAAGTAATTGGTCAACAAATATTGAGCAGTTACTATGTTTAAGGCACTGTACTAAGTGCTGGAGATACCACAGTAAACAACAGAGAAATTTCTCTTCCCTCATGAAATTTGCCTTCTAGAATGGGGACAGAATTCAAGCAACTAATTTAATAAATACTTATTTGACAACTGGCATGCTATAAAGAAAAATCTCTAAGAGAAAATGAGAACAAATACAGAGAAACTCGACCTACAATAAGAGATCAAGGAGAGTGGCATTGAGGAAATGACATTTTTGCTTAGTTCTAAAAGATGCATGTGAATTTAGGAAAAGAGGAGAAGAAAACCAGAAGAGGACAGAGTCCTGGGTGTCAGGTGAAGAAAGGGTTACAAGAAGGAAGTAATCCTCTGTGTGAAATGCTGCAGATAGGTTAGAAAACTCAAGGGTTCTGAGAATTGTCTCTTGGATGTAGCAACACGGAGGCACTAAGTTTTGGTGAAGTTCTGGGCGTGAGAGCTTAATTGGAAAAGGTTCAAAGGAGAGGAGATTCCACATATGAGTGAGATCATACAGTATTTGTCTTTCTGTGTCTGGCTTATTTCACTTAGCATAATGTCCTTTAGTTTCATCCATGTTGTCACAAAGGACAGAATTTCCTTCTTCTTATGGCTGAATAATATTCCATTGTATGACTGTACCACATTTTCTCTATCCATTTATCCATTGATGGACACTTAGGTTGTTTCCCAGATATGGAAACATAGCTATTGTGAATAATGCTATAGTGAACATGGGAGGTACTGATTTCATTTTCTTTGAATATATACAGATGTAGGTTGCTGGATCATATGGCAGTGGTATTTTTAGTTTTCTGAGGAACCTCCATAATGGTTTTCATTGTACAGCCATGCACCACATAACGACATTTTGGTCAGTGACAGACTGCATATATGACAGTGGTCCCATAAGATTAGTACCATATAGCTTAGGTGTTTAGTAGGCTATACCATCTAGGTTTGTGTAAGTACATCCTATGATGTTCGCACAATGATGAAATCGCCTAACAATGCATTTCTCAGAACATATCCCCATGTATGTATGTAGAAAAGAATGTAGAAAATAAGAAATAACAGCACATGATTCCTTCCTCCAGGATGATCCTAGTTAGAAAGCTCCAAATGTGCAACAGATATGAAAAGCCAAGTTACAAAATAATAATTTAACTATGAGACACTAGCAGAGATATCATAAGGCTTATGATAGTGTGTCAAATGAACTCTACAATTAATACATGTTTTATGCTTAGAGGAATAAAAAATTACTCTGAGGAAGTGGTCGGCAAAATTTTTAAATGGGCTCTTCATTTTTGTACTGTATTCTTGACTATTATTAATTTTCATCATGAATTAATAAACATAAATATTACTACCTAAAGAGACATCTTAAAATTTTCCAGATTATTTTTTAAAGAATTATTATTAATTTATGTATAGTTACATGAGAATGAGTCAGATGTATTTAATAAGCCTTAAAAAGTCATACGAGCATAAAAATACTTTGCTTGTATTAATAATAGTGTACATTTGATTTAAATCTAACAGTAATGCTTATAGTACTCTTCTTTTTTTTACCATCAGCACTACAGCATCAAACCATAAAGTTCGTCTTCCTTTTGAACTTTGCTATCTTGTGAAATTAAAATGCTGCTATATACATGCGGTGGCAAACATTTCTAAGCTGCAATCAAAGATTCTGTATTTGGAATTAGAAATAATTTAAGTCGTTGTCTGGTTTTCAGTTTGCCAAGGACTGCTATTTATATAAGAACGTTACCTTATGCTATTACTTTAACTGTTTTTTTAAGTCTGTTTCAATATTTTAGCACAACAAAAAACTTATAAAACGTGCAATACTTATAAGCAACATTATTTGTTATAGCTAAACAAATAATTCACTTTTTAAAATACTTATTTTGATTTGCATTGCTAAATTCATAGCTTTATAACTAGAGAAAGCAAAAGCTTGATGTCCTCCAAAGTAAGTTTTAATTAAGGCTTTTTATCTCAGTTTTTTTGTTTAATTCAATATATTTTCCTCAATTTTGTCTTAGTAATATACAGCCTGCTTCTGTGAAAAAAAAATCACCCCATGAAAAGTCAGAGTTTAATTCTCCTGAAAATTTTTTCCTACGGTTAATGATATAACCAGACATATCAAAGGCTTAATTACATGCTTCAATGACTTAGCTCCATGAGAATCTCAGAGAAGATGACCCAAAATACAATAAATACAATTATATATTTCATATTCTCTGCGTGAAGTATGTTCCTTCTTGGTTTTGTGCACATATATTTGACTCCAAACAACCAGTCAGTTCTTTGAAAAGTATCAAACTAGCTCATATATATGTATAACATTATAGAGCAAGTAAAATAACTACTTATTGATTGGATTCTTCACTTTTCAAAAGATTTTCTTGGTGACATGTAGAAACAGTGTTAGAGCTGTCAAGTGCTTCAGTTTCAGTGCCCATGCTGAAATGGAGTTTATTTTAAAAACCAGATTATAAAAAAATAAGTTGTAGGAATTTTGAAAATACAGCATTCATATCATTGAATGTCTGGAGGACTGATTCTGCAAAGCAATTGAATAGACATGACAAAAGGAGACCTTTCCTAAAACCTTTACCCCACCCTGGATGGGTAGAATATATTGACCTGCATCAATCAGTTCACCCAAATTCCCTCTAGAAGTACAGAGATCTACTCCGGGAGAAATTTGGAATCTTAGGTGATCATTTATAAAGTCGTTTGCACACCTTGAAAGGAAGTCATTAAATAAATGCTACATTTTTTGGCTCATTAATAATTTTATCATGTTCATCCTCAGACTTTCAGAGAGCTTAGCAAACTATACTAGGTAAACTGTATCAGCATACATAATAAAAAGCCATGAGGTTGGCACATTTCCTTAAGAACAGAACTACAAGTCTCCTAAGTACCTGGACTGATCATAGTAATTGATCATGTGAAATTTAGCTGGCCAAGAAGGGAAGTGAAGAGGACATATGGTGACCTAGAGGTGTGGGAAAGTGGGAAGATCGGTACATTAGAGGAGGAAGGATTGTTGGACTTGGAGTGCTGTAGGAGATGCACTAGAAATGCGAAGGTGGTAGTTGGAAAATGGGATACTGGGAGGGATTACAACCTTTGCAGATGCCAACATAAAGCATATGACCACAGGAATGGGTGGAGGAGAGAACCTCGAGAAACTGAGAGGTCAGAAAATTGGAAGGTGAATATTGAAATCACCAAGAATTATATCAGAAGTGGTGTTTGAGTGCCTGGGTTTGAACCCTGGTACTACACACTTACCAACTGTATGTCCTTGGGCAAGTTACATAGCCTGCCTCAGTTTCCTCATTTGGTAAAATTAGGGTCATGATAGTATATTTCTCATACTTGTGAGGATTAAACAATTTAATACTTATAAAACCCTTAGACAGTATGTGGCATTTGTTAAATGATAGGTAAGTGTTAGTACTATTATCCTGATCATCATTATGATCAACTGCTGTGTGAGTCTGCTTTTCATTCATTCAAAATTTATTAAGCAACTATCATGTGCCAGGTATTCTTTTTAAACTTGTCTGATTTTTGGCTGTTTTGTGCCTCAGGAATTTCAAGTTGATCAAAAACAGTACACTGCAGCCTCACCAAAAAGTTATTCTTGAAGGCTATGCCATGAGTTCTGCTTGCTAAAGTAAAATCCTGTTTAATGAGAATATAGACCCAGAGGAAAATGAGACAGGCCAAAACAGTGATTACTTGGATCTGGAAACTAGATTTGTTCATGATGGCAGAAGAGATGCTTGGAGCAGGCCCAGCTATAGGCCATGAAAGAGAATCTAGCCATATTGCTGAAGCATGATGATATCCAAAATATGTGGTGATAGGAATTAGGAGGCAGTGAAGATGGGAAGTTACCATTCTGGTGTTCCAACATGAAACAATGGGATAATGTCCTGGCAGGCAGCTGAAACACAAGGGGCTGCTATCTTGGAGGTTGACTATGAAGATATAGACACTTGGGCATTAGGGAATAAGACAGAGATCCAGAGATCCAGTTACTGAAAATGAAGTAAAATCACTAACATAATGATCCTCTTTGTAAAGGAGCACACTCTTAAAAGTCTGGGGCTCCTAAGAGAGCAAACCTAGGCTGTCATTCATTATTTATAAAAAGTGCCTTAAGTCTGTCTTATCACCTGGCCAATTGCCACAGGCAGTTTCACCTTCTGGCTCAAAACACACATATTTTTCATCTACACAAATGCCAACCATAATGTTGCATATGAGTGAGTGTGTTTTGCAAACTGTAGCTAAAAATCAGTATAAGTTTGAGCGGACATGGGGAAGAAAAACAATGTGATGTGAATTTTGTTCTCTGTGTTTAGGCAAGCTACGACCTATATCTATGCCAGTGGAATATAATTGGGTGGGGGACTATGAAGATCCAAATAAGATGAAGAGAGATAGTAGAAGAGGTAAGTGTTCTAGAATTTCAGTGTAGGCTGGGTTGTTGGAAGAAAAAGCAAATTTAAATGTTCTTTAAATAGGATGTTATGGCTTCAGTGGAAAACTTTTCATTCGCTCATTGACTTGATGGTACGCCCAAAGCAACTGAGATCAAAGTTTGACTATCTTGATCCGTTATTAAGTATCTATCTTCTCTGAATGCCTCATAAGGGATTCAGGGTAGATAAGTACAGTGCAAAAAATGAATATCTGATTGTTATTTGAAAGTTAATATTTGGAAAACAAGGTCAGAAGTGTGAAACTGCATAAAAGAATTAAGATCAGTAAATAGAGTTTGTGATCAATCCCCATTGGTCCGCAATGCAACCTCATTACTTTGCTATTAATACAACCTTAAAATGAGCATTGAAGCACATGGGTAAAAGCTAATGGAAACTGAGCCAGTGACTCTAATGAAAACCATATAGAAATGGAAAAAAACTGCTTTGCTTTTTTTTCTCTTCTGTTTGCTGTTCAGGGTTATCTTCTTACTTGGGGGTGGGCTACACTTGAAGTATCTACCAAAAGTAAGTTTTTATGTTCACTTATCCTGCTATTGAGGTGAGCAGTAAAAGGAGCAACTGAAAGTCTCACTACTAAATGGGATTTGACCAAGTGTGGATATGACGGGCCCAGTGGGTCAGGCTGCCACTTCCACTTTCTGAAATAGCCATAAGATTGTAGATGAAAAATAAAAGAAATCAAAACAAAACAAAAAACTATTCATAGAGCCTAAGCTCACTGAGATTCCTTCATGATATGTTTAACTCACTTGTCTGTTACTTCTAGTCAGTGTACAGAATTTATTCTATTACCACACAGATCCACAGGCCACACAGGAATAAAAGCAAGCATGAGTATCTACTTCTTTAGTCTTTTTAACACTTGTTTTATAGAGCAAGCATGCAGGAACATTGACAGATTCCTTTGCATCTGTGTATTCATTCCATTTTCCAGACTTCAGTTTCTAATCTCATTTGTTTTATAGAATTAATCAAGAAAAACTAAATAAAAAGAGAAACCCTTGTCATATGCCATTTCTGAGTCACTCTTTTGGGACTTCATATGGTAGTGACATCTTGGGGAAAAACAGCCTTATGAAGTACTAAGTGCTAGCTATCAATTTAGGCGTGGATTTTATGAACTAAGTTTCCTGACTATTGGTTCATAATGTGGGCTTTAACTTCTCCAAGGATGCTACCTAGCCTGCCATATGTCAGTGTTTGTCATCAAGTTTTAGCAGAATCCCCCTGGGGGAGCTTGTTAAGAATTTTATGAGCCACACACCCAGGACTTACGATTCAGGTTCCTTAGGTGATTCTGATACAGTTGATCCAGAGATAAAACTTGAAGTAATTTATAGGCTATTTCTTACTGCCCTATGATCCCAAATAATTAAGATTCTCCATATTTTCACTACATAGATATTTTGTAAATTAAATTAAGCTACCTTTCTGAAGTGATATCTAGTAGCCCAATTGGGAAAGAATGGTAAATGTGGAATATTTGCATATTAATATTGGTGTATTTATCTCTTTTTATATAGAAAACTCTCTACTCCGATATATGAGCAATGAAAAAATTGCTCAAGAAGAATACATGTTTCAGAGAAACAGCAAGAAAGATACAGGGAAGAAGTCTAAAAAGAAGGGTGATAAGAGTAATAGCCCGACTCACTATTCATTGCTACCTAGTTTGCAAATGGATGCATTGAGACAAGACATCATGGGCACGCCTGTGCCGGAGACCACACTATACCATGTAAGTAAAATTTCAAAGACTCTGCGATACAGCTTTTATTGGGAGACTGGCAAATGACTCTTTTGGCTAAACTCCAGATTATTTATTTTTAACCTATTGCCAGATTTTCATAAAACATCCTAACTTTAGAATTTCTGCCCTTGGAAGAAATATGATGGCTTATTGATTTGTTCTTTGGTTTGTATGTTCAGTGAGTTCATATGTTGGAGCAGGTTTGATTTTTAATGAAGTAATGTGCACCAAATTGCTGGAGAATAGTAATTAATTAGCTGACTAATCATCAATGTGATTATACACAGTAAATGGGTAGCTGTAAAATTCAACATTAAAGATAGAATTTTTAATATATTCATGATCTCATTTGAAAGTGAGCATCTACTATGTACTAGACTTGGAGCATTGTGCTTGAGATGAAAATGGGGAAACATAGCACACCATTATATGGAGAGAAAGACACACTGAGAGTCCTAATGTAATTTGACTGTTGTAATGGGTGGGTACAAGAAGTGTAGGAAGAGCATAGGAGAAGGAGGGCCTTAGTCTGCTGGGGAAGTGAGAAAAGGCTTCAGATTGGGAAGCATTTGGGTGGAGTGTAGGATGAGTAGCAGTATTTTTGTGGAAAGGCATATGGAGGTGCGCCACAATTGTGTAAGAATATGGCATGTTTCAGGGACTTCATATGACTAAGAATTACTGGTTCATTAAAAATTGAGGGACGGTGTGTGAGGAAGAGGCAGTATGATGGACCTGGAGAGGTAGACAAGGCTTCAATCAAGAATTTTATGATAAAGTGCTTAGGCTCTTTCCTGCAAGGATAAAGAGCTATTGAAGACTTTTCAGCCAGGGACTTGCATGATGACATTGGCCTGTTGGATCTCTCTGGTGCAGAGCATTGATCAAGAGGTGTGAAGCCAAAGGCAGGGCTATTAAGCCCAGGCCAAATGGATGAGCAACTAGGACAAATGGCAGTGTGGATGCTAAGAATCTTGTTATCCAAAATATTCAATTCACAAAATCACTCATTTTATGCCATTTTGGTTAAAATGGAGTTTCTTGTGCCAATGGACCTATAGCTTCTTATTAGGAATGCTTGAAAAACATGGACTACAAGTTTTTAAGTAATTTAAACAACTGTGCTTAATGCTCAGAATGTCAAAAAAACTTAATCTGTCACTGCTGTAGAAGCTGTAGTTACCTAGGTATACAAGGTGTGAAAGATTTAATAACTTGTACTTGAGTCGCTTTTCTGAGTAAATCTTTTAAATCATCTACTTATTCTATAGCTCTCTCATAAAACTAGAGTGTATAAAAATATTTTCCTTTATTTTAATTGCAGTAGGAGTGCAGCTAGCACTCCTAGGTGCTCATTCTCTACCCTCTCCTGTCCCCCGTTACATACCCCCAAGCCTCTTCCTCTCCAAGAGAATAGTGTCCGTATCAAAACGTGCTCCTTTAAATGACTGACTGATCAAATTGTTACTTTTTCCAGAGATATTTGCAGTCAGTCTGAAAGTAATGCTGCTAGCTGTATGAAGGGGCCACTTTTGCTACCACTAGTCAGAAATGCTGTCTGAACAGTGAGCTCCCTCTAGAATCTGGTGTTCTGGTCATAAGTAATAGCCTGAACAAAGATCTAAACATAAGAAACAGTTGGCCTGTTCAAGAGGGAAGTTGGTAGTGAGAGATGAAGCTGGAGAGGGAAGAAGAGGCCACTTCACCTAGAGCATGTAAACTGTTAAAGAGTTTGGATTTATCCTAAGAAGAGGGGTAAGCCATTGAAGGCGCATCTAAAGACTCAGTCTGTGCCATCCTGTCATGCACATCCAGACAGAAGTATACTGTGTGAGGAAGGAAAATAGAGATGAGTCTTGTGGATTTTGAGTTATTAAGTTACAGAAGATAGTAAAAGGTGAATGAAACTGGTAATCAGGAATATTGAGAGTATTGTCTAGGAGCATAAATTGTTACCACTTTTCTGAGGGGCATTATTTAGCTATATGTATCAAGAACCTGGTCTGGTAACTTGACTTCTAGAAGTTTATTCCAAGAAAGAAATCAGAGAGTCAGCTTTTGCCTCCTACTTTTATTATGTGTCCTAAGTCTGTAATATGGTATTTCCCAGATGGATGATATTTATCCCAACTAATTTTTGACAGAAGGACAGCACAGAGTAAGGAATATTGTTAATGATGGGGGTAAGTGCTTCTAACTCTGTTCTCTGGTTTAAAAGAAGCTAAATAATTGTTAGCTCCAAAATGCATGTTAGATGCCTATAATCCACGTTCAAAAAGAGAGGGGTTTTTACTAGACTCTGAGTTCGCTTGAGGACCTTGTTTAGTACGTTCACAGATAGCAAGGAAGTTTCCACATTTGTTACATATTTTGAACCTCACAGCAACTATATTTGCAAATGACAAAACTCAAACTCAGAAAAGTTAAATGATTTACCCAGAGCTGTATTGCAAAAAAGTCTAAGAGTAAGGACTAGAACCCAAATCACCTACTCCAGTGATATCTCCACACTACCTTGGTTCTCTGTGCATGGTAGGCATTCCATACACAAATGAATGTGTGCTTTAATGACTTGAATGAGTGAATTTTGAAAATGTTTGACTTTAAGAACATGTGCCTTCATATGTGGATTTAATAACGTTTTCAGTACCTGGATTGATTTCTACCCACATTTCTCTTTTGCACTATGTTACTGTTATTAAGTTTGGAAAAACATACAGAGCTGCTGCTGTTATAAAGCACGAATAGTTATTTAGCATGATCTGTTGCTGAGAGTACAGAGAATGTAGTTAAAATTACCTGGACCTCAGAGGCATAACAACATACACTTAAATGATTGCTTTTTTTTTTTCCTGCTTTTTTCTCTTCAAATTCCCCCAGTACATAGCTGCACACTTTCATTGTGGGTCCCTCTAGTTGTGGCATGTGGGATGCCACCTCAGTGTGGCCTGACGAGTGGTGCCATGTCCGAGCTCAGGATCCAAACCGACAAAACCCTGGGCTGCCTCAATGGAGCGCACAAACTTAACCATTTGGCCACGGGGCCGGCCCCAAAATTCTTTTTTTTTTTTGAGCAAGATTAGCCCTGAGCTAACATCCGCTGCCAATCCTCCTCTTTTTGCTGAGAAAGACTGGCCCTGAGCTGACATCCATGCCTGTCTTCCTCCACTTTCTATGTGGGACGCCTACCACAGCATGGCTTGCCAAGCTGTGCCATGTCCACACCCGGGATCCAAACTGGCGAACCTCAGGCCGCCAAAGTGGAACGTACGCCCTCAACCACTGCACCACTGGGCCAGCCTCATAAATGATTGCTTTTTATATTTCATGGGAATTCTGATTTTATCTTTTTTATCTGTTTATACAGTCTTATTTACAAATGAAAGGATTTTTCCTGATATCAGATTTTCCTGAAACACAAGATCAATATGTAATACAGTCACCTTCATGATGGACAACTAATCTTCATTCTTACCAATTATTCCTTTGGATAACACAGCCATTTTTGGTGGAATAGGACTTAAGTGGAAGAGGACTATGAAGATTTTGAATACTGAGTTTTGTAGGCTGCTGCCTCTGCTGTAATACTAGTTCCGTGTGGTCTGAGTTCAGATTTACAGAAAACTTAATTAAGTTTAATAGCAGGATCATACCAGCATTAAATACTCTAAGACAATTTCCTGAAGGGGTATATATGTGTGTATGTGTGTGTAGGGTCTTCCTTTGAAGCAGACCTAGATTATAATTCCCATTGGTCTATTTTGGAAAGTAGCCCAATAAATACATACAAAGCAAAGCAAACACAGTTTGGCTTCAGTGTTTTACTCATTCCTCTTAGCAATTATAGCAGAAATGTTTATATAATAATAAGGAAGATTTAGAAGTTTATGGTATTGTAAAATATACAATTTAATTTTTTTATTGATTCCATATGTTTATTATTCCAGTTTATATGTTTTTTCTCAAACTTACTTTAAAGGAAATCATTCACTGTGCTCGAACTACTCTGTTCATGCACCAGTCTTTGCCACCTCTCTCCTTTCCAACATGCTGTTTCCTCTGCTGAGAATGCTTTTACCCATTTTTTCCCCCAACTGGCTCCTATCTAAACCTGGAATTGCCGAGACTTTCCCTGACCACTTCCCCCTGAACTAAATCACTTTCTCCTAGTGTAGTCTCTTGGCACCCTGTATATTTTCTTCAAAACCTTTCTTATGATTTGTAATTATATATTTATGTGATATCTGCTTAGTGTCTTTCTCCACTGTACGTGGTAGTGGCGGCATGTCCATGTCCATGACAGGAAAGGAGAATTTCCCTATTTTGTTTAGCACTATATTTCAATGCCTAGTGTAAGTATAGCACCTTACAAGTACTCAATAAAAATGTGATGAATAGGGGCTGGCCTGGTGGTACAGCAGTTAAGTGCACACGTTCCACTTTGGCAGCCTGGGGTTCGCCAGTTCAGATCCCGGGTGTGGACATGGCACCACTTGGCAAGCCATGCTGTGGTAGGTGTCCCACATAGAAAGTGGAGGAAGACAGGCATGGATGTTAGCTCAGGGACAGTCTTTCTCAGCAAAAAGAGGAGGATTGGCAGCGGATGTTAGCTCAGGGCTAATCTTCCTCAAAAAAAAAAAATTTGATGAATAAATGAATGAACGAGTGAGTGCATGTGACAGGAAGTCCAATGCCTTTCTCAGTATTTCTCAGTTGATATCCTAAGCCTGCAAACAGAGCCACCTCCATGCTCTAGGCCAGCTCTGCCCAGCATAAGCAAGCCTTCAGTTGGAGTGTATTAGTAGTGGGAACTGTCAGAAACTTATTTCCGTAGGCCCAGTGTTCCATGTGCCTGGGGAGAGCCCTAGGACTCTCAGTGTCTTCTGTCGTGTTTGTCTAGTCCATATGACTCAATTCTACTTTGTTTTATTGATTAACATTCCATTTTACTCCAATGATTGGAACCCTGCCCTTATTGGCCCATCCTCCAAGGAGCATCTGCCTGGTTTATAGTGCTACAGAAGACAGACCATGTGTTACCTATCTCTGGCCACCCACCCATTTCAAACAGTATTGTAAGTACCCAGTAATTACGCTCACCACGTAGGACTCCCTATCAAAGCATTTTGCACCTTTAATCAGGGTGATTTACAAAATGTCTCTGCTCCACAGGTGCCACCAGTGCAACAGGATTAGCGCCCCCTCAGCCCCTCCCCCTCCCCCACTCCAGCTCAGAGCTTCAGTTCTAGCTAGTTCTTGCTTTCTTCCAATCACTGCCATCTCGTTATGGAGGTCGCAGTATGCCTGTCAGCCAAGCATGTTATGGTATTTTTCAAAAGAGTGTAACGTTATTTTACCTACTCACTGATTCTCTGTCTGAAAATGTGGGAGTTCTTAGCTGACAAGGCCCTTGTCTGACCTGAGAGTGCATGAAGAAAAGGCAGATTGAAGTGTGTGTGTGTGTGTGTGAAATCCAAATGTATTGATAAAAGCCTTTAGATAAAGAATGATTAGATTCAGCACTTTTTTTTCCTTAATATGATATACATATGATGACTTGCTTTCACGTTAAAGCTTCTAAACTAAATCCATAAACAAAATAATTATTTTAAATCTACATGCTGAGATGCCAGAACAAGTAAAATTTGATTATGGATTCAGGCAACATGCAAGTATGCTTTCATAAACTGTGTAATGTGATTTTAGATGGCTTATTTAAAACAGATTTTGAGTAGGTGTTCAAAAAATCTGGATAATTCCTTTCATAACATTCCAATATTTGTGTGGCTTGTCTTAGTTATTTAAGATATAACTACAAACATTCAGTTGTTGTTTTACTTCTGATAAATACTTTTAGCTATTCTCATCCATTTGTGAGGGGATTTTTGGTGTAGCTCCTGGGGGAAGGAGTGCATTGCTGTTAAAAGGTATTTTGTTTTTTAAAATTTAACAAGAAAATAGACATTATGAAATAGATACTATTCTGAGTAATTTACAAATTTTAATTCATTTATTCCTCACAACCTCTGAGGAAGGTGCTCGTGTTATCCCCATTTTACAGATTAGGAAGCTGAGGCACATGGATTAAGTAAGTAGTAATTGGTGGAGCTGGAATTTGAACACTGGCAGTCTGCCACTTAGCACACTATGTTGCCCCTCAAAAAATAACATAACCTAGCAGAAACTCAACAACAATTCTAGTAGTGTCAACTATGCATAAGGCCCAGTGTAAATACTGTGGAATGTATATAAGCTAGTAATAATATTGCCACTGCTACTGCTAATAATAGCTAATATTTGCTGTTGCCTATTAAGTTCCTGTGCTAAGAACTTAGAATACATCATCTCATCGAATTCTCAAATTGACCTTGTGAGGTTGCTGCTATTGTTATATCTAGTTTGCCAAACTGAAACACAGAGTTTACCTTACTCATGGTCACACAGCTAGAAAACAGCATGCTTGAAATACGAGTCCAAGCAGTCTGGCTCCCAATTTCACATTTTTAGATGAATAAAGCCATTTCTCCTCATGGGGATTTTACCGTCTATTTGAGAAGACAGCTATTATCACAAAGATGAAAAATATGCTGTATTGTCAGCATATAAACATTTATAATTAAATTTATCTGCAGTTATAAAGATTGGCTTGTCTAACTGTCTGACTTAGCTGCTTTGTTTCAGGATCAATGTAACTAAAATAAGAGGGCAGTTAATTTTAGTGGCTAGTTAGCCATCTGAGCTAACAGTTGTTTATAACAACCATTTTCTCCACATTTTGACTTAACTCACCTAGACACAGCCATAGTACAGTATGACATGATGTTTCTGCTCACCAGGGTGGGTGCAGACATGTTAGATATCCATTCTAAATTTTATTGTATTCATACTCGTATGTATTCTCTGATTCCTGTGGATGACTTGATTATTTCTGGAGTGTTAATGCCAAATTCATAGTAGCACTGGCAAAGTCCTCCAGTCCCAGTCCTGCACTGGGAGCAGCCTGGACTGTGAAAAGTGTTTCCCATTGGGCCACTTCACTGGAGCAGTGGCTTTCAAAGTATGGGCTGTCCTTGGCGAATGGCTCCTGGTGGCTGAGGCTTGATGCAGAAATGACAGTCCTTTCTTTGATTCTTACGTGGCAGATAATGCATAATTTCACAGACATTCACTTGTGTCTAGATATCACTTACTAATAACCTTCTAAATGATTTTAAAAGGTTACAAATTGAATAATTGTATAATAATGCTTTAATAGAGTTTACTGAATATTCTAATTCACTATTTTTCCAAGAAGTCTGGTATTCATGCAACTGACAATGCAGTCATGCTCTTATTGCACAAGCACAAGTGTAGATGGTTTGGGGTCCCATGGTCTTCAGAAGGAATGCTATATTGTTACATCATCAGGACTTTTTAAAGTTACCTGTAGTTTTCAGTTGCAATGTTTTTCATTATAAATTATCATTAGGCTTCATCACTATCAATTTTAGTTTGTTTTAGGTTGCTTACTTTACTTGCTAGCATGTTGTGATTCATATCACCCACAGTTTGCTAAAAATGATACTATGAATCATCCATACCCAAGAATACTTACACAGTCATATTCTATTGGTATCACTTAGTTAGTTTTCCATTGGAAAGTGCAGAAAAATGGACCACAGAGTCTGTTGGCCTATCTTAGGGGCCACAATCAAAAACTCTTGAGACCTACCACCTTAGATATAGCTATATGGTTTACAAAAAGAAGAAAAGATAAAAGAAATTTTGGCTTTGTCTATAATGTGCAACAGTTTATGGAATGTTTGTCCGTGAAGAAGTCTAGGAGGAAAATTCACTTGAGTTACCTGACCCGTTTATACTAATAGTTATTTTTGCTTCTATACTTATGAAGTTTTTCTTTTAACAAATCATCTATTAGCACCCCTACCCCCTTTTTCTCATTCACCACCAACTGATGTACTTATAGTCTGACTGGCTAGACAGGTGTTAAAAACAGAACTATTCTTTGGAGATTTAAAGATTCACAGATACAAACTTTCAGCTTCAGACAAGGTGGAGCACATTCCATTTTCTTTTTCCTACTAATCACAATAACAACAACAAAACTTGGACAAAATACGTAAGATACCTACCACAAGACCCTAAACGGTGGACAAAAGAAGGCATTCAGGCTAGGGAACTCCTCACCTGAAGAACGACCTAGCAGTGAGTTTCCTGGGGGCTTTTCTTGCCTTTTATATTCCCTGGCCCAGGTGCTAGAGAAACCTACAACCTTAAAACGTCAATAGGCAGAGACAAAATAGACCCCCAAGCAAAGCCTGCTCTCTTTAGCCAAAGGACCAGGAAAAGGGCAGCCCACTAGGTCAGAAAGCTTTTAACAATACCTGCCTGTTCTCAAGGCAAAAACTATGAAAAAAATTGTGCTCCTCCTCCACCACAACAGGTATACAAAGGGTCCGTTCACTAAGAAGACATGAGAATCTTAAATGTATGTGCATGAAGGAATAGAGCCTCAAAATACTACAAGCAAAGTCCAACAGAACTGAAAGGAGAAATTGACAAACCTACAATTATAATTGGGGACTTCAGTACCCCTCTCTCAGTAATTGATAGAGAAATACTAAACTACTACCCGCCAACGGTATCTAACTGACTCCCAACAAAAGCAGAATGCACATTCTTTTCAAGTGTGCATTCATCAGGATAGACCATATCTTGGGTCGTATGACAAACTTTAATTTTAAAAGAACTGAAATTATACAAAGTGTGTTCTCTAATCATAATGGAATCAAACTAGAAATCAATAACAAGTAAGTCTCCAACCAATTGGAAACTAAAGGACACACTTCTAAGTAATCCATAGATAAAAGAAGTCGTCTCAAGGAAAATTGAACTGAATGAAAATGAAAACACAACATGCTTAGGGGAAAATTTATAGTACTAAATGCTTATATCAGAAAATGAGAAAAGTGTCAACTCAATAGTCTAACCTCCCTCTTCATAAAAGGAGAAAAAGAACAACAAAAAATAAGCAGAATGAAGACAATAAAGAGAAGAACAGAAATCAATGAAATTTGAAAACAGGAAAACAATAGAGAAAATCAAAACAAAAGCTATGAGTTTTTTGAAAAATCAAAAACAAATTGATAAACCTCTAGCAAAACTGACAAAGGGAAAAAAAGAAGATTCAAATTAATCAATATCAGGAATGAAAGAAAGAGTACCAACACTATAGACATTAAACGAATAACAAGGAAATACTATGAACAACTCTGTGCACCTAAGTTTAACAGTTTGGATGAAATGGACCAGTTCCTCAAAACCCACAAACTACCAAAAGTCTCCCAAGATGAAATAGATGATCTGTTATAGTCCCATAACTATTCAAGGAAATGAATCATTAAGACTCTTGAAAAATAAGTATAGAAATACTGAAGAAAGAGGGCCAGCCTGGTGGCGCAGTGGTTAATTTCACACATTCCGCTTCTCGGCGGCCCAGGGTTCACCAGTTCAGATCCCAGGTGCGGACATGACACCGCTTGGCAAAAGCCGTGCTGTGGCAGGCTCCGACGTCTAAAGTAGAGGAAAATGGGCATGGGTGTTAGCTCAGGGCCAGTCTTCCTCAGCAAAAAGAGGAGGATTGGCAGTAGTTAGCTCAGGGCTAATCTTCCTCAAAAAAAAGAAAAAAGAAATACTGAAGAAAGAACCAAACCTACAGCTGTCAAAGATTTAATGTATAGGACTTGTGACTTAATGGAATTCCTGAGACTGATTAAATTTATACATTTTAGTAATTGTGAAAATATTGTTTAAATCTTTGAAAAATTTTTGTTTCATAAATTTGTTTTTTAATAAATTAAGCATTATACAAAGAGAATAAAAAGGTTCACTAGTATGCCCTTACTCTTGAGAGATTTCTGCTCACACTGTATAAAACAGATTATTGGTAAACTGAAGCCAGTCCTTTCAGTGTCATGTTTAAACAAATTTGGGTCTGATTCTGCTAGTTCCTGGTTAGATAATGGCTGCCAGGAAGCAAAACACAAAATCTGGCTTAATTAGTGAGGCATCATGCAAAACAGGACACAAAAGAATTGGATTAGGAATTATTAAGATGAATTTATTAAATTTAAATCTTATTACAAATTCTTTCTTGCCTTTGAAAAAATAAGACAAATTCTGATGAGTGGCCCTTAGCTTGGTTGCTAAGGTCAATAATCATGAACTATTGGGGGACATACCTGCCTTAATCAGACAGGTTAAAGAAGCCCCATTCTTTTTTTTTTTTTTTTTTATTGAGTTATTGATAGGTTACAATCTTGTGAAATTTCAGTTGTACATTAATGTTTGTCAGTCATGTTGTAGGTGCACCACTTCACCCTTTGTGCCCACCCCCCCACCCCACCTTTCCCCTGGTATCCACTAAACTGTTCTTAGTCCATATTTTTAAATTCCTCATATGAGTGGAGTCATACACAGATTGTCCTTCTCTCACTGGCTTATTTCACTTAACATAATTCTCTCAAGGTCCATCCATGTTATTGCAAATGGAATGATTTTGTTCTGTTTTGCAGCTGAGTAGTATTCCATTGTATATATGTACCACATCTTCTTTATCCATTCGTCTGTTGATGGACACTTAGGTTGCTTCCACGTCTTGGCTATTGTAAACAGTGCTGCAATAAAGATTGGGGTGCACAGGACTTTTGGGATTGCTGACTTCAGGCTCTTTGGATAAATACCCAGTAGTGGGATGGCTGGATCGTATGGTAGTTCTATTTTTAATTTTTTGAGGAATCTCCATACTGTTTTCCATAGTGGCTGCACCAGTTTGCATTCCCACCAGCAGTGTATGAGGGTTCCTTTTTCTCCGCAACCTCTCCAACATTTGTTGCTATTAGTTTTAGATATTTTTGTCATTCTAACAGGTGTAAGGTGATATCTTAGTGTAGTTTTGATTTGCATTTCCCTGATGATCAGCGATGATGAGCATCTTTTCATGTGCCTATTGGCCATCCGTATATCTTCTTTGGAGAAATGTCTGTTCATGTCTCCAGCCCATTTTTTGATTGGGTTGTTTGATGTTTTGTTGTTGAGTTGCGAGAGTTCTTTATACATTGTGGATATTAAGCCTTTGTCAGATATATGACTTGCAAATATTTTTTCCCAGTTAGTGGGTTGTTTTTTTGTTTCAATCCTGTTTTCATTTGCCTTGAAGAAGCTCTTTAATCTGATGAAGTCCCATTTGTTTATTCTTTCTATTGTTTCCCTTCTCTGAGAAGGCATGGTGTCCAAAAAGATCCTTTTAATACTGATGTCAAAGAGTGTACTGCCTACATTTTCTTCCAGAAGCCTTATGGTTTCAGGTCTCACCTTTAGGTCTTTGATCCATTTTGAGTTTATTTTGGTGAATGGTGAAAAAGAATGGTCAATTTTCATTCTTTAACATGTGGCTTTCCAGTTTTCCCAGCACCATTTGTTGAAAAGACTTTCTTTTCTCCGTTGTATGCCCTCAGCTCCTTTGTCAAAGATAAGCTGTCCATAGATGTGTGGTTTTATTTCTGGGCTTTCAATTCTGTTCCATTGATCTGTGCACCTACTTTTGTACCAGTACCATGCTGTTTTGATTACTGTAGCTTTGTAGTATGTTTTGAAGTCAGGGATTGTGATACCTCCTGTTTTGTTCTTTTTTCTCAGGATTGCTTTAGAAATTCGGGGTCTTTTGTTGCCCCATATGAATTTTAGGATTCTTTGTTCTAATTCTGTAAAGAATGTCATTGGGATTCTGATTGGGATGGCGTTGAATCTGTAGATTGCTTTAGGTAGAACGGACATTTTAACTATGTTTATTCTTCCAATCCATGTACATGGAATGTCTTTTCATCTCCTTATGTCGTCATCCAATTCTCTCAGAAAGGCCTTGCAATTTTCATTATATAGGTCCTTCACTTCCTTGGTTAAATTTACCCCAAGGTATTTTATTCTTTTTGTTGCTATTGTGAATGGTGTTGTATTCTTGAGTTCTTTTTCTGTTGGTTCATTACTGGAGTATAGAAATGCTACTGATTTATGCAAATTGATTTTATACCCTGCAACTTTGCTGTCGTTGTTGCTTACTTGTAACAGTTTTCCAATGGATTCTTTGGGGTTTTCTATATATAAGATCATGTCATCTGCAAACAGCGAGAGTTTCACTTCTTCCCTCCCTACTTGGATTCCTTTTATTCCTTTTTCTTGCCTGATTGCTCTGGCCAGGACCTCCAGTACTATGTTAAATAAGAGTGGTGATAGAGGGCATCCTTGTCTTGTTCCTGTTTTCAGGGGGATGGCGTTCAGTTTTTGCCCATTGAGTATGATGTTGGCTATGGGTTTGTTGTATATGGCCTTTGTTATGTTGAGGTAGTATTATGCCCATTTTATTCAGAGTTTTTATCATAAATGGCTGTTGGATCTTGTCAAATGCCTTCTCTGCATCTATTGAGATGATCATGTGGTTTTTATTCCTCAGTTTGTTGATGTGGTGTATCACGTTGATTGATTTGCGGATGTTGAACCATACCTGTGTCTCTGGTATGAATCCCGCCTGATCCTGATGTATGATTCTTTTGATGAATTGCTGAATTCTGGTTGCCAAAATTTTGTTTAGAATTTTTGCATCTACGTTCATCAGTGATATTGGCCTGTAGTTCTCTTTTTTCGTGGTGTCCTTGTCAGGTTTTGGTATCAGCGTTATGTTGGCTTCATAGAATGTGTTAGGAAGTGTTCCATCTTCTGTAATTTTTTGGAATAGCTTGAAAAGGATAGGTATTAAATCCTCTCTGAAAGTTTGGTAGAATTCCCCAGGAAAGCCATCTGGTCTTGGGGTTTTATTCTTTGGGATGTTTTTGATTGCTGTTTCAATCTCTTTCCTTGTGGTTGGTCTGTTCAAATTGTCTGCCTCTTCTTGAGTGAGCTTTGGGAGATTGTAGTAGTCCAAGAATTTATCCATTTCCTCTAGGTTATCCATTCTGTTGGCATATAGTTTTTTGTAGTATTCTCTTATAATCTGTTGTATTTCTGCAGAGTCTGTTGTTATTTCTCCTCGCTCATTTCTGATTTTGTTTATTTGAGCTTTCTCCCTTTTTTTCTTTCTAAGTCTGACTAGTGGTTTGTCAGTTTTATTTATCTTCTCAAAAGACCAGCTCTTTGTCTCATTGATCCTTTCTACTGCCTTTTTCGTTTCAATAGTATTTATTTCTGCTCTGATTTTTATTATTTCTCTCCTTCTGCTGACTTTGGGCTTCATTTGTTCTTTTTTCTCTAGTTCAGTTAGGGGTGCTTTAAGGTTGCTTATTTGGGATTTTTCTTGTTTGTTAAGATGTGCCTGTATTGCGATGAATTTTCCTCTTAATACAGCTTTTGCTGTATCCCATATGAGTTAGTATGGCATGCTATCATTTTCATTTGTTTCCAGGTATTTTTTTATTTCTTCTTTAATTTCTTCAATGATCCATTGCTTGTTCAGTAGTGTGTTGTTTAGTCTCCACATCTTTGTGCCTTTCTCAGCTTTTTTCTTGTAATTAATTTCTAGCCTTATAGCACTATGATCTGAGAAGATGCTTGTTATTATTTCAATTTTTTTAAATTTGTAGAGGCTTGCCTTGTTTCCCAACATATGGTCTATCCTAGAGAATGTTCCATGTGCACTTAAGAATGTGTATTCAGCTCTTTCAGGGTGGAGTGATCTATATATGTCTATTAAGTCCAATTGTTTTAGTTTTTCATTCAGCTCCACTATTTCCTTGTTGACTTTCTGTCTGGATGATCTGTCCATTGATGTGAGTGGGGTGTTGAGGTCCCCTACTATTATTGTGTTGTTTTTAACATCTTCCTTTAGGTCTGTTAATAGTTGCTTTATGAATCTTGGTGCTCCTGTGTTGGGTGCATAGATATTTATAAGCGTTATTTCTTCTTGATGAAGTGTCCCTTTGATCATTATATATTGTCCCTCTGTGTCTCTCTTTACCTGTCTTATTTTGAAATCCACTTGGTCTGATATGAGAATTGCAACACCTGCCCTTTTTTCCTTGCTATTTGCTTGAAGTATTGTCCTCCACCCCTTCACCCTGAGTCTGTGTTTGTCCTTGGGGTAAAGAAGCCCCATTCTTTTTCATGTTGTAGACCTGTGTCTCCCAGTTTTATAACCTCAGAAAACTTCCTCAAATTTTTTTGGCAATAGGCCTTGTTTTGCTCCCATAATAGCCCTGCCTACATTACCTCGCCACCATAACTTATTTAATCGGGCATCTCAAGTTTCATAAAACTGTCGTAAAATTATTTTACCCCTAGAACTCTTTAAATTAAGCCTCTTTTTTTTTTTTTTTAAAGATTTTATTTTTTTTCCTTTTTCTCCCCAAAGTCCCCCAGTACATAGTTGTATATTCTTCGTTGTGGGTCCTTTTTAGTTGTGGCATGTGGGACGCTGCCTCAGCGTGGTTTGATGAGCAGTGTCATGTCCGCACCCAGGATTCGAACCAACGAAACACTAGGCCGCCTGCAGCGGAGCACGTGACTTTAACCACTCGGCCACGGGGCCAGCCCCTAAAGCCTCTTTTGATTGAAGGGCCATAACCTATACATCAAACTATTTTCTTCACTCAACTCCTCAAATGTGTTACCCCCTTGACAGTTTCACCACCCTCTAATTCCACAAAACTATAGGCCTAATGATTTGCTGTGTATGTCCAAATCTCATCGAAATATTCTTCTTAATAAACTACATATCTGGGTCTTTTGGCCCAGATCTTATGTGAGAATGAAGTTTAAGGCACAATTATTGACTACTGTTACATTCTAGTTTCTTGAGGATAACTTTTCCAAGAACAATGTTAAAATTGTTTGCAGTCTTCATGGACTCTTCATTGGCTTTTGGCTCAACCTAGAGTCTCAGTTCTAAATGATATTGCTAAATCTATTTCTTAACATCTCTACAAGTATCAAGTTAAGCCAAGAACAGGATCCTAATAGACTTGAACCCAAAGCAATCTGGTATGTTGAGCAAAAGGTGTTTCACTTCCTATTCTTTATATGCAAAAGATTTTAGATTAACTAGATGCAAGCTTTCCTGCCATAGGAAACAGGAGAATAAGTTATCTTCTCATATTCTCTTTTATTATCATAAATTTGAAGTGGCGTCAGGAGACAATTGTTCTTGTATTAAACCACTTCCAGGTAAAAGGGCTCAACGTTAAAGAAGAGAATTATCTTTTCTAAGATTCAAATGGCCAAGAATAATGTTGTAGTTGTAGAAATGAGCTTTAAGTCAGCTGTATGAACCCCGACACGTTTCTGAACCTCAGTTTCTCATCAGTAAAAGGAAGATAATAATACTTACCTCACCTGACTATTTCATATATTGTGTACAAAATTTTTTCCACTATGCTAGGCATATGGTAACTATTCTTAACGCCATGTGGAAAAGAAATTAGTTTATTTACATGGAGGAGAATTTACTTTCTGATGAGCAAATCAGAAAACCTTCTAGGACTAAAATATATGTCCTCTTTGGGCGTTAACAAGTGTATTGGTTAGGGTTCAATTGGAAGCAGAAGCACTAAGTGACGTGGAATGAAGGACTAGATCTTACTCAATTGAGGAACTGGTGAAGACGCCTCAGCAGAGCCAGTGGTCATGAAGAAAATCTGGATGTGAAGCTGGGGAGAGCAAGACAAACTAGAACCCATGAGCACAACTGGAACCCTGCCTCCAACTTCAACAATGAAGCTGGAGCCCTCTGCCATGGAGATTCACAGGCTCCCAGTCCAGGACTTGGAGGAGCTGAAGGAGTTGCAGGCCTGGCTGCTGACCCATACCAACAAGATGAGCCAGCAGAAAAGTGCCATTGTGTGTGAGCTGAGGCAGTGACTAACACCCTACGCGGATCTTCAGAGCATAAGGGCTTGCTGCTTCACGTGTATTCTCCAAAATTCACACAAATGTATGTTGTGGCCAGCCAACCCTAACTGGAACCATACACAGAAGGGAACTCTGAGATGCACAGTTCCAGCTTTGCTAAGATGACATAGTAGGAAACCACTACATTGAGGTTTCCTTTTCTATGGGCGCTGAAGCTGCCTACCAGGTAAAACCTGCTTTGAAAATTCTCTGGTGATAGTCTATGTGAGGATCAGTGGTAAAGTGAAAAATTCTGAATTATCATAAATCTGGAGTAGATTCAAGGTGCAGCCCACCTCTTTGAAGCTATCATCCCTACAGCCTACTGACGTAATTTCCCAAAGCGTATATTGGGAAATACAACTTCAGATTGTCTTCTATCTTCTGTCAAAAGATTGACTAATATAAAGAATAATTAGGATAAAATGTCTAATTTACCTGAAGAGATTTCTTCTTAATAAAACACATTAGACAATTCTTTAAAGAATTTCTTTGCATGCTCTTGAGGAAGAGTACCAGAAGGCTATATACCTAGACCATGTTATAAAAATATTTTTGAGGATATTGTATTTTCTACTCCTTTTTGGGCCCCCCCATATATATTTTTATAACTGGGTAAAAGCTTTGGCTCCCCATGATAACAGTGTATGTAAAGTATCTGATACTGTGTCTGCTACTGTGGTAATGCAGGAATATCCTTAGCATCCTTCCTCCAGCCCTACTATCAAAATGTCCTCACCAGTGGGCTGAGAACAAACCAAACCTAATCTAAGTGCATTTGAGGCAATCAGTCTGGAGAACTGGCGGCAAACGTCAGGCCCTGCAGAAATTTAATTTTTGATATCCGAGCTTGCATAAATTGTTTTCTTTCTGTTACTCAGTTTTCTCATTTACAGGATGAGCCTAGCACTGCAGAGAGGACTATGGAAAAATGCCATCTAAATTGACAGTGTAATGATGATTTGATGCCTGCTGCAAACACAGAATGTTAAAAAAAAATTTTCCCATCAAGTTCTTTTTATCCCTTCTGTTACATAAAACAAATTTTGCTTTTTTAGTCTTAAAATCATGTCCTAGTGGATAGTTCAGTATGGAAGGGAAGGAAGAGTATTATTTCTCTCTCTCAATTACTTTATTATAAAATGAATTGCATATAGTCACTTTTAAAATTTTCTAAACTTGTTTTATTTTTATCCAGTATTCTCTGTGAAAGATTTAAGAAACGAAATCTCCAGATAAAGAAAACTCCAACAAAACTAGCAGATATAGAAACATTTGAAGTGGTTGTCTTAGAGAGCTTGTCTAGTCTATAAGAGCAAAAATCTCAGAATAAGAGCTCGATATAAATATACTCTCAGATATAAAGGTATTTAGATAAAAGCCAGCATTGTTGGGATGAATCCCATTGATGTAGAAAGAACTTCATGATGAGAAAATATGTACAATGTATCAGAGCAACAAACCTAAAAATAAAGGTAACAAAAAAAGCTGTGTAGTTTCAGATTCTCTTAAATTAAAACTAAGTCAATAGCCAGAAAAAGTTTTCAGTAATTATGATTCAGTCATATCATTGCTAACAAAACTATCACGCCATTTACAGTGACTTCATTTGAGATTCTTAGTTTCACGCATTCTTCATTAGAGATGATTCTTTTTATATTACTTATTTCTCTATTTTCTTTTACATATAATTTTTTCCTTGTCATTGAATAGCCTTCAGGAGGTGAATCTGGTTCTCTCAGTTTTTTCCGTTCATAAACATTTCTTTGTCACAAAAGATGGGCAAGCCTACCCTGATTTCTCTGACACCCAGATGTTGACAGTTTGTTAAACAGAAGTGTCAGGAGCAGGAACTGCCCTAGTTCTGCTTTTCACCTGTTCAGACTTTCTGCCTCTCTCTTGTGTGCAAAATCTATGTTAATTGTACACATTAATCAAGCACCCAAAAATAGCTGTATCTGATATGACTGATGATAAGTTATTTCCATACATGGTGGAGCTTAAACATAAACCAAGTGCCTTTCAATGAATAATCTAGTGGTAAGTGTTAAGACTGACACTGATTACAGGTATACATAATTCCTAAAACATCAATAATTGGATGTACATTGGTGACTAGCCATTTTCCCCTTCTTTTTTTTTTTTTTTTTTTGAGGAAGATTAGCCCTGAGCTACATCTTCCAATCCTCCTCTTTTTGCTGAGCAAGACTGGCTCTGAGCTAATATCCGTACCCATCTTCCTCCACTTTCTATGTGGGACGCCTACTACAGCATGGCTTGCCAAGTGGTGCCATGTCTGCACCCGGAATCCAAACCAGTGAACCCTGGGCTGCCGAAGCAGACTGTGCACACTTAACTGCTGTGCCACCAGGCCGGCCCCTCCCTTCATTTTTAAGTCAGGATCATGTATAGTTAGTGCTCTGTGAGATAGCCTAAGAATATCTGGTCCAAATCCCTGATCTCGCAAGTAGCATAGTGACTTGACCACAGTCATAGAGCTGGACTATGTACTGGAATATGGAGAACTAGAAGTCAGGTCTCCTGATTCCTACCACACTGTTGTTCCACAGTACCAGGCCCTCCATTTTTGCTGAACGTAAACATTCAAAATGTATCACTCCAGCTGGTGTGTTGAGAACAGACTAGAGGGGCTGTGGGTTAGTGTGGGAGCGGGGAGGCAAGATAGGATAGGATCAGGTCAATTCAAGTGAGAGTTGATAATGGCTTAGCCCTGGGTGGTAAAGTGGAAGTGGTGAGAAGGGTTGGACTCTGGATATGTTTTGAAGGGAGTGTAGAAAGGATGTGCTGACAGACTGCTTATGATATGCCATAACTCGTAGCCTCCATGTCCCGAACACGTAGATGGTCAGCAAGTGCTTGATTCATGCTTTCAACAGATAATTGTATGTTAGGTCCTGCGCTGGGAGTTGAGTATAAAGTGGTGAGCTAATCAGATGGTTTCTGCCTACTTAGAAACTAACACAGTAGTTAAAAACCACATCTTGAGAAAGTGAACCAAGTAATTTTTTCTTTTTTAGGTGAGGATGATTGACTCTGAGCTAACATCTGTTGCCAATCTTTTTCTTTTCTTTCTTTTTTTTTTTTCTTCTTTCCCCAAAGTCCCCCAGTACATAGTTGTATATCCTAGTTGTAGGTCATTCTAGTTCTTCTATGTGGGACGCCACCACAGTATGGCTTGATGAGTGGTGCGTAGGTCTGTGCCCAGAATCCGAACTGGTGAGCCCAGGGCCACCAAAGCAGAGTGCGCCAACTTAAGCACTGGTCTCCAGACCCTGAACCAAGTAATTTTAAGGCATTGCATAATAATCAGCAGTGTATCTGGTGAAAAAGTGCATAACAATGAATCAGCTCCAAGAGATTTCTCCTTTGTAAAGAATTAGTGGAGAGCAGGCCTGCTTTATTTGGATCACTGGTTTTCTCATCAGTATTGACATAGGGTTTTTTAATTGCACTGAGTTCAATTAACACTGTTAATAGGTTTGGAATAAAATGTGATTGCAGTCCCATCCTTGTCTAACTTGGCTGAGCCTTATTATCTTTCTGTACCTTAGTTTCTATCTCATTTGCAAAATTAAAATGTTAACATGAGCCTTCCTCTCATGAAAATATTATGATTAATGGTTGCTACCCAAAAAAACTACAGATGTTTTTTAAACCCACAGTTCAGTATAACTTGATAATTACAATTGACAAAAACATGAAAATTAGAGTTTGGTAATGTGTTACTGGTTTGAATTATCTGCATTAATATAAGTGTTATCCTTAATATCTTCCTGTTTTATAGAATCCTTTCTTCCCACATAGCAATGTACTTATATCACATGTCATAGGAGGTTTTCATAAATGGATGTCTTCGTATCAGAAGCTGTTTTTCTTTTCTCTCCCATCGTTACTATGAGTTCAGAATATGTACTTGGGAGGCAGTACTGCACAGAGTGCTTAGGAGAAGAGATTTTGGGATTGATAGACCTTGGTTTGAACTTTGTGCCACTACCTGTGTGGTCCAGAGCAAGTTGTTTACGTATTCTGTGTCTCAGTTTTCTCTTCTTTAAAATGAGGTTAATAATAACCACTTCACAGATTTATTGTAAGGATTAAGATTGATAACTGATATAGAGTGCCTGTTACTGTGCCTGACACATAAGCCTTCAGTAAATGATAATTATTATGATCCAAGAATGACAGTTTCTGTTTTCCAGGGGTGGTGATTCTTGTTACTCTTCCCAACTACTCAACACTAATCACTCCTCTTCTTCCTACCTTATCACTTCTTAGGAAAAGGGGAATCACCTTATGGGATCCTGTATAAGATGCAGTCACCTCTTTTCTTCAGAATCTGATATTCCATGATATTCTTTTGATGAAGCATTGACTCTGCCCAACCTAATGAGTTTGACTGACCTTCTCTAAATCCCCCCATTTACTGCCCTTTTGCTTTTGTTTGACTGCTAATTTATTAGCATGCTTATTTTTTTAAAAAAAGCACACTTACTTTTTAGTGCATATGGAGCCATTTTCAGTTAATATAAAGTCAGGTTAACTTCAGACAGAATCCAGAGCAACCTCATCCCACCGCACTCAAAGACCCTATGTGCGTGCACTGCCTCATCCTTGCCCCACTCAGCTCAGAGTTTCTTTCTCATGCACCGGAATGGGTAAGGCCATCAGCAATGGCAAACTTGTCTAACTCTATGCTGTTATTTCTTGTAAGTGGAAGATTTCTTCATTACTGTTTGGTCCCATTAGCATCTTACCCCACTTGCTCATATTTAGACTTTTTCTGCTGACATACAGTAATGGGAAAGTATGAGAAAATAGTTTTCTTTGTGAAATATTTAAATCTCAAAGGCTTTTGTGTATTTTTTAATTAAAAAAATGAAATATGTGGAGTTAGCTATCATTTATCCCAAGTGTTTTCAAATTGCTAAGCACCTTCTTTTCTTATGTATAAGAAATAAGCTTTGTTTGACTACTCACTGAAGAATCTTGGAACTTTGCAGAAAATTACAGTAAGAGGAAGTTACTATGTTGCAACAAGAGAGTATTTTGATTGCAAAATTTGATTGCAATTTGCAACTTGAGAAGAATTTAATAGTAGCTGAGCTTTCAAAATGTAACACAGAAACTGTCATTTTCTTCTACAATTAAAGTAAGTGCTTCTGAAAGTTGCAGGATAAGAATGACCCAAATTACCCTCCCCCACATTTCCTCATCTAGAAGAGGGGGGAATGGAGTTTGAAGAGAACATCTGTGGACAAAATGGAAGACAAATAGTCTTTTCAGGCAAACGTCTGAAAAAGGGATCTTTTATAGCCAAACAGAATACTATTGCTTGCATTGCCATGGTTAAGAAGAGGATCAACAATACTTTCATAATGGCCTTTTATTTTAGCATTCTATTTCTGTGGATAGAATTATGATTTCAACACATCCATTCATAATTCATATAATTATTTGCATAAATATCTTTTGACACAGATTTAACGTACTTTTGCCAGTCACATCTTGAATTCAAATTTTATCTGTTGAGTGCACTAAGACAATGTCAGTGCAAGTAATGCTAAAGGAGATTGGATAAAAAGGAATATTTTCTTATGTACAAAATAAACAGCCTACTAAACAACAGAACTTTCAGTAATATGTTTTACATGGATTACTAGAGAAAAGACACCTGGCTCATTTATTTCCTGATGAAAGACTTCTGGTTAAAACAACTAATTAAGACTACATCCTATGCCCTTTACTGATAGTTTGCTCAATTTTCGTTCATGCAGCCAGTCTTTAGGGAGCACCTCCTCTGTGCTAGGCCATGTTCTAGGCAGAAGATAAAACAGTGCATAAAATAGACGGAATTCCTCTTCTTACGTGCAGTTTATATTTGGAGGGAAGGCTGGGTAATAAACAAGAAATATAAGTACTTTCAATAATACTAAGTGCTAAGGAGAGAAATAAAGCAGGGAAGGAAAACAGGAAGTGTTGAGGGCAGTAAGGATAACAATTTTAGATAGGCAAGCCTGGGAAGAACTAACAAAAAAGAAGCATTTGAGTAATGATCTGAAGAAGGTAAGGCAGTAAGCCACAATAATATCTGGGCAAAGACCATTTCAGACAGAGGAAACAGCAAGGGTTTACTTAGGCCCTAAGATGAGACTCTATTTGGCATGATCTAAGAACAGCAAGTATGACTGGAGCAAAGTTAGGGTAGGGGCAGGAGGCAAAGATAACAGAGGCCAGGTAATACAGGGCCTTCAAGGTTATTGGAAGGATTTGGACATTTATTCAGAGTGAGGTGAGGAGCCGTTGGAGAGTTTCATGTAGAGGAATGACATGATTCAAATCATATTTGAATGGCTCCTTGTGCTCAACATAGAGGAGGTAAAAGCAGAGGCAGGGAGAACCATGAGGAGATATTTCAGTGATCCAGGTGAAGGGTGATGGTGGCTTAGACCAGGGAGCTAGTAGTAGAAGTAGCAAGAAAAAGACATATTGTAAAAAAAACAATGTTTGAAGGTGGAACTAATATAGCCTTCTGGTGGATTGGCGGTGGGATCTAAGAGAAAGAAAAGAATCAAGATTGTGAGTCATTGTGGAGGGAAATGGGATTGCCATTTACTAAGGTATAGAAGACTAGGAGAGGAGCAGATTTGGTTGATAGGTAGTGGATATCATCAGCTCAGTTTTGTACACATTAAATCTGTTGAGTTAGCCTACAGCTCACCCAAGAAGTCCCGGCTGATGATAGGAGTTCTTAACTTGCTAAAGATCAGAATTTATAGACATTCTTAGAGAGAATGTTCAAAGAACTTTCACCCAGATGCTCACTACAATGAGCAGAAAGTGCTAATGAAGATATTAGAAAGATTTTATTGAGTTATGATTTAGGAAATAAGGTAAAAATATGTTTTTTAAGGGAATCGACCTTCACAAATGCTTACAAAAGATATCTGTTTTTTGTTGGTGAATAAGCATTGTGAGTTTATGCTTTAGTCAGGGTCAAAAACGAAATCTAGTCTCCAAGGACCAGAAAAAAGAACAAAATTGCTCAGTGGTAAATGGGAACTAAAACCACATACCTGGTAGGCTCTGAGTCCAGAAGGAGATAGAGATGAGTGGGAGTCTGATGTGTATCAGAACAGATGGACCACTATGTCGGAAAACTGCAGATTGACTCACTGGGTTAAACCAACTGGGAAGGCAAGCAGAGCTTCCTTACCCTTGAGGAAGGAGGTTGAATAAAGATACAACCACTGACCAGAGCTATGACTTCTATAAAGGTGATTCTTTCCTTACTAAATGCAAAGTATGGGGAATCCACAAAAGCCCTTAAAGTAAATTTTGAAATAATAACAGAATGATTAAAAACAGTGGATATTCAGAAGAACCAATACCAGCTAGACATCCTGGATATGTAAAATATAGCCAGTGAAGTAAACACTCTATAGATAGGATCAACTTTATACTGGATACAATCAGAGAGAATATTGGGAAATTGGAAGAGAGCAGAATGAATTCACCTAAAAAACATTGCAGAAATATGGAAGGATAAAAAATATGAAAGATACGTGGATGATAAATTGAGAGGTGCCAGTGTATGTCTAGGGAAAAAAGAGACAGACTAGTAAACAAAACATTTGAAGAGATAATACCTGAGAGTTTTCAGAATTAACGAAATAATGCCTTCAAGTACAACACAATGAATGCTAAGTAGGATTAATTAAAATAAATTATAACTAGACATCATAGTGCAATTGCAGAATATCAGGGATAAAGAGAAAAATAATTTAAAAACCATAGACTAAAGACAAATTAAAACAAATGAGAGAGTAGCTACAGATGTCTTCAGAGCAACAATGGATGCCAAAAGAAAATAAAGTAACATGTTCAAATTGCTAAGTTATTTTCAACTCAAAATTCTATACCCAGCTAAGCTATTGAAGAGTGAAGGATTTTTTTATTTTCACTCCAAAACATAAAGATCTAGAAGAGTTTGCTGTTCACAGACTGCTGTGAAAGAACTTCTAAAGGATATACTCACTTGAGCATGGACCTGGAACAAGGGTGATCTGAAGCTAATAAGAAAAGTACAGAAATAAAATATATTATAAATTTTCACTTTCATAAGGAAAACATTCATTATCATGGAAGCAAAGATTCCAGGCCTCTTTTTTTTTTTTCAGTTAGTCATAGCACCTTGTATGATCTGCTGTTATCCATTATAGTCATGTGTCTCTTCTTAATGTTTTGCTCTTATTAAATTTTTCATGATATCATTAGAAACTGAAAAAAAATTATACCAATTAAGTATATGTCACTCAGAATGAATAATTCCATCAGTTTTACTGGAAAAGACTACACAGGATTATAAATTTGCACCTTGGGATACTTAATCACACTTGCTGATGACATGAGGAAATTTTCACTGTCAGGAGCTTATGTATATGAATGATGAACAATTTCTAATATAATTTGTAAGGAGTCTTTTGAATATGAGGCTATTTCAGGAGTCTCCAAGATCACCCACATGTCCAGTGATTTGCTAGAAGGACTCGTAAGACTCAACATATAGTTCTACCCACAGCTAAGATTTATTATAGTGACACAGCAAGGATATATACAGCCAGATCAGTAAGGAAAAAAGACACCCAAGGAATCTGGAAAAATCCATGTGCAGGCTTCCTGTGCTTTCTCTCCCTCTCGTGACAGATCTTGCAGAGTATACTCTCCCCCCAGCAGCAAAAATGCAGTCACATGTGTGTAGTGTCTCTGCCCAGGGAAGCCCATTAAAGTCTTAGCACCCGAGGATTTTATTGGATTGGTCACATAGGCACCTTCTGCATAGCGACTTCAAAATTTTCAGACTCCCAAAAGGAAAGAAGGTGTTTAGTCCCCAGGTGGGCAAGACAGTCTTATTACTTAGAGAAGCTTCATGTCCGTATAGGGACCTGTTTACCAGCCAAGTTCTCAGATGCTAGCAGAGAGCCAACCTTTTAAGCAGGTTCTTCTAAGATAGCAGCCTCAGGCTTGCTACAGTAACTTACAGAGACCTATTTCCTTAACTGTAGTTTTCATTGTTTTTGCCATTACTTTCAAAAGCATATAATTCAGTTATTTAATTTTAATTAATGTAATTCAATTATAACTTTTTCATTTTAGAAAATGTCACGTCTCTTGGGAAAATAATGAAATCTCTCTTAAGAGAATTTCATCATAATATTTGCAATATTTACAAGAGACATCTAAGGCTTTGCTTCTTTGAATGATGGATAAATCTGTATTGTGTGCCTAGAACTCTCTTAGGTTTCAGTAATATGTACACTGATTATATTCTGCAATGACAGTCGATATGAGAATATATTTATTGGGAAAGAAAAGATAATCGTGTTAAAAAGAAAACTTGCAGAGCATAAAATATGTTTTTGTGTAGATTTTAAAGTAGACTTCCATGTTCTAAGGAATAGCATGCAAAAAGCATAGGAGGTACATTATATAACTCATTTCTTTTGAGCTGTAGCTTATTCATGTAGCTTCCTAAAAACAAACCACCCCCATCTTTGTCATTTTTGAAAATAATGAGCTGTAAAATTATAATGATTACTTGTGGAAACACAAAAGGAAAAAAACCCCAATCAGTAATTTTACAGCCAAACAATTTAGGGAAAATAACTATATGTAAATTAACTGTACTTAAGCACACTAGCCTGCGTTATTATTTTGAAGCAAAGTGCACTCAAGAAAATCAACACAGCATAATAGGTTTTATCTTTTGTGCTTTCTCTCCAAAATTGATTGTGAATTTCTGTAGCCATGGATCTTACAAAGTTTTATACACACACGCACACTCCGCATACATACATATTTTTTTGGCTTTGACACTTGGGCGATTATTTCTGGGTTACACTGTATGACAGCAGATTATCTGATCCTTATCTTTAGGACTGATATCCATCCATAATATTATATTCATGAGAACTAGGTAAATCATATACAAAACAAAATTATTATACCGTCATGCGTTGCTTAATGATGGGGACACATTCTGAGAAATGCCTCATTAGGTGATTTCATCACTGCGAACTTCATAGAGTGTACTTACACAAACCTAGATGGTATAGCCTACTGCACACCTAGACAATAGGTACTAATCTTATAGGACCATCATCGTATATGTGGTCTGTCGTTGACCAAAATGTCATTATTCAGTGCATGATTGTATAAGTAGGATGTTATTTTATGAGCAAAGATACTAAATGAGAAAGTATGGTACGGAATACGAATTTGTAGTATAAAACCAAGACCAGCAAGTTTTATGTGAACAAAATCTAATTGCTCTGTACAGACATAACCTTTGTAAAGAAAAAGAAGAATCTGTTACCTAAAATTCATTTTGAAGGATTGTCTGTGAATTAAAATTACACATGCAATCTCTTACCCTGTTAGTTAGTTAATCATATAAATATAATTAACCTTATTATACCAGTGAACAATCTGGCTTAGTAGACTGACTAGAACCAGTGACTTATAATCATTAATTGAAAGCTAGACCAGTCAATACAGTGGTGGGGTTTTTTTGTTAAGACATTAAGCTGTTCCGGCAGTTAGCATGGAGTAGACAGATAGGCGGGTTTAACTGGCGTGGTTGTTGAACTAGGCAAGTATGATGCAAGGAGTGTGGTTTAAGGGAATGATTGTAATGATATCTCATGGAAACCAAGCGGAAGAAGAAAAATAAAGGCACAAAACAGTGGTAAGGTGAATGAATTGGATGCCTCAATGAAGATTTTCTAAAAATTGCTGGATTGGGAGTATTGGACTATGTAAAATGTAGATGATGGAGGCAGTGGTTGGAGTATGCTGAAGATAACAAACATATGGTCATGGGGGTGGGTAGCTGAGGTTTGGAGAAGTAAAGATCACTGGAGATGAGCGACTGAGGAGCCAAGGTGCTGACATCCCCTACATGAAGATTAGTCACCATTAATAGTGACAGAAGTAGGTGTGAGAAGAAAATATTGATCCAAGCGCTGAAATAGTTAGTGACTGAGGGGGAGTGCCTACGAGATCCAGTAGGTGATAGTGGCTTATGGAATAGAATGAACTTCAAAGGAACAAATGATAGTCATCTTTGCCTGCCTGCTCCATATGGTTTGTTAGAAAATCAAATGAGATATTGCCTGGGAAAGCACAATAAACCCCTAAAAAAGGTATGAATATATATGTATGCATATGTAAGAGCCCTTGGTTTCAACTACTGCTTTGTGCCCCAATTTCTCTGCCTACAAAATAAGGACAAAAATAATATCCTCTCCTGCTTCGTGGGAGATTAGAAAGTTCAGTGGCATGATGTATATGAATTTGTTTTGAGGCTTTGGAAAGAGAAAGTACTTTCTCTGACTGGGGTTCAGAGCCATCCTTTAGCTCTTGAGTTCTGTGCAGCATGCTGGCACTCCCGATAGTGCCCTGAGTATCAGATAACGTTCTTCCTTATCTTTGATTTCAGACATTTCAGCAGTCTTCTCTGCAGCACAAATCAAAGAAGAAAAACAAAGGTAAGAGAAGGAAATAAAACATTTACCTGCTTAGTTTGCCCTGTGATAATCACCAGCACACATCACCCATCCTTTCCGGCCTGAGCCCAGTGTGGTTTGGAAGAGCACAACCCCCTAGTGCAAACGCTGCCAAGACCCGCTTCTCCTTCAGGTCAATTATGGTACGAGGTACCTTTTACAACAAATGATCTCAACAGCTGTTAAGACTGGGATTACACACTTCTGATTAAATTGTATGTCACTTATGTAGGGGAAAAGGTATTAAAGATTTCCATAATTTTCTATTCTGATACAATGTGAAAATAAGAATTTTTAAATTTGTTAAGTACCCAGATTTATTTTTGCGATCTATAAATAATCTACCTTCACACCTGTACAAAATTTAAAGAGCATTTTTACCTATTTATCTTTAGGTCCTATAGCTGGCAAGAGCAAAAGACGAATTTCTTGCAAAGATCTTGGCCGTGGTGACTGTGAGGGCTGGCTTTGGAAAAAGAAAGATGCGAAGAGTTATTTTTCACAGAAATGGAAGAAATACTGGTTTGTCCTAAAGGATGCATCCTTATACTGGTATATTAATGAAGAGGTAAGATAAAGCATGTTTTATTTTCTCATCATTTTCTACCTGTAGCCAAAAGAATAGCCATTTTGAGACTTAGGTTTTAAAATCATATAATCGCCTTAAGGCTAATTCAGGAGACTTCTGCTAGTTATTTTTCAATCTGTCTTCTTAAAATTATTTCATTTTGGGGTTCTGGAAATATAATTGTCTCAGTTATTCTAATGTAGCAACATAGCTGAAGCAAGGATAAAGTATAGTCAGATTCTGTGTATCTAATTAAAAATACCTAAAAGCGGTAGCTTTGCTAAAAGGATTATACATGGAAATTTGATATAGATTTTTAAATGTCTTGCTTTTGTTCAAAGTTTAAAATTTTTTTCTGTTTGTTTTTCTGGGGGAGGAAGTCCTTTAGTAATTTAAGCAAATTAATGTCACCTGAATTTATTTCAGTTTTTCTTCAAGAAAAAATGAACAGACTAGTTTTGAAAATCTGCAGGTATTCATTTTATTTGGCCCAATTGTGGGGAGAGGGAGTGTATATAATACATTTAAATTGTTCTTATGATTTCCTGTTTCATTTGCAGTAAACAGATTTATATCCAGAGTAATTATATCACAACCTGTCACATGTCACAACAGATACTCAAGAGTATACCTTATTCATCGATAGTCCCTTGACTCTACATTTTCTTTGATTCCTTTGCCATAGCCATTCATCAGTTCACCTTACTAAGTTATTTTAAACCATAATTTCATTGTTAACTTGTTTTCTCAAAAAATACACATTTAATATTGTGTGCTGGCTAAATAGTCTTATAGAATACTATTAAGACATTATTCAATTTGCATTTGAAGATTAATTTTTGAAATATAATTTAACACCATTATTATGCCTATGATTATAACATACAGTATCAAGAGAAGTTTGTGTTCTCTGGACAGGCTGTTAGGTTAGTTCGTGGTCATGGTATGTCAGAACAATGCCTGGCACAAACTAAGTACTTGATAAACACATGCTATGACTAATATTTTTCAAATTGACCTCTTATTTCATTTTAAAATCCTGAATTAATATTTTGCTATTTAATATAAATGTCTATATTATCTATCTAGAAGGGTTTATTTTCCATACTTTTGATATTTTTTTGTGGCAATTACACTAAAAAATCTTCTATTTTAATAAGTTGTCTTGTCTTAGATATAGTAAACAAACCATAATTTTGCCTACGTTTTCTTTTAACAGATATATATTAAACACTTCTTATATGCCAATGAAGTAGTATCAAAATATAGAGTCTCTATGTTTCCCTTTATTTTAAGGTCACTGGTAGATTTGTCTGCTGTATGCTAAATTATATTCTGTCTTCCAAAGTTTAAGCAATAAAAAATTGTGGCCCTTTTTGTTGAACAGTAGCTAAATTTCAATCAGAGAGTTATTATTACTGTGTTGGCCTTATGAGAGGTGAGTGAATAATTTCGTAGTATACATTGCAAGAAATACCCTAGTATGTGTGATTTTTTTTTTTTAGGAGAATTGTAGAAATCCCGTATCACATCATTATGGGGAGATAATAACTACCCCAAAAATATTTAAAATTGTTCAAAATTTAAAATTTTTAAATTAAAGACATGAAAGGTAACATGATAGAAATCCAATCTGAGAAAGAGATTTGAAACTATTTTATTCACCCCAAGATTGGAAGGAAAAAAATATTCAAACATTGAAAAATATTGAAAAAATTATATTACTGCTCTTTTTTATAACACACATATTTTAGTCACTATCACTAGCACCAAATTTTTGTTGTTTTACATATGTATACATATACACGTACACAGACACTGAAAGAATTGAGAATCTCTATTTTTGTTCTTTGAGATAGCAGATGTAGGTTTAGTCTCACTTGAACTTGATATCTAAGAAGACATGAAGTGGTACAGCACAGATCAAAGTTTAAGAGAGTAAAAATCTGAGGAGCTTGGTCATGCGCAGGAAAGAGACAACAGTAATTAAAGGGTTTAGGCAAAGATAGTCATAGCTTAGTTGGGATAACTTGTATCTAATGTAAGATTTTAGATAATTCTCCTATCTTGTTCTTTCATCTCAAATTAGAGAAAGGAGGATTTTATAGATTTCATTCAATTTTCCAAGTGAAAAATGACCTTTATATATATAGCATGTATACCAAGTCAGATATTTGAAGATCAAATTAACCTACTTGATTTGTAAAATCATGAATATACAAAATAATTGTTTAATTCATGTTTAATAAGAGATAATTTTGGATGCAGAAAAGGAATTGAATTAGTAAACTTCCCTATATTTTATATTTGAACATTAAAAATGATAGAAAATTGTGAATTGTAAATGTGGACTAAAGTTGTTTTATATGTTATAAAAGTATTTATACATTCTGATGAGAAAATTACTTAGTAAACATTTTTCACTTTGAGAACTAAAGAATTTTCTACCTTTAATATAAAAAGGATTTAAGAATTTCTGTATATATTTTAATTTGTAGTGTTCTAAATGTTCGAAAGATACCTTCAATTTAATAGAATATAATAGGTAAGAGTGGAATTCTAATTTCTAAAATGGCAAATTTAAGGAATTAAATGAATAAATTGATTAGTATAGATATTTAAGGCATAATTATAGTTATAGTATCATCAGCTTCAAACCTTTGTATATAATACCCTAAACAAGAGTGTTGCCTCTTTAGGATGAAAAAGCAGAAGGATTCATCAGTCTGCCTGAATTTAAAATTGATAGAGCCAGTGAATGCCGCAAGAAATAGTAAGTTAATTTTATTTGGGGAGAGGGAGAGAAGGGAAGGCTTTTTTTTTTCTTTTAATTTCCAGCTTTTAAATTATAGGTTGCTTGTCTAATGCTTTCAAATTGAGGTAATAAAGCAGTTTTATGGGCAGAAAATGGAATTTTTTACTGATTTCTGTCATCATGGCAGAAACATTACATATGTTAACTCAAGCTAGATGTTGAGGTAATTTTATCCATAAGAATTATTGGTTCTAACTTATTTCCCAATTTGAAATAAAATAAATGTACTTTGTTTCTTTTTGCAGTGCATTCAAAGCCTGTCATCCTAAAATCAAAAGCTTTTATTTTGCTGCTGAGCATCTTGATGATATGAACAGGTAAAGTGTTACTTAAATTTCAAAGTACTTAGAAAGTCAGTTAGGCTTAGATTTCTAAGTTTTCCACATTAATATTTAGAGAATAATGTCCCTGAAGTTTCTAGATCGATCAGTTTAAAATAGAATGGACCCAGCCATAGTTCTGTGTAACCATACCTAATTTTAAAGAATGGCATTTAAAAAGTCAAAATAAACTCATTGACTATCAAGTTTACCAAAACTGTGCCAGAATCCATATATAGGCTCAAAAAAAAATCCACCACAAAAAAAAAGACTTTTTAAAAGTCCATTTCAGGAATATGTCTTCAAATTTATTCTTAGGTGGGGAAAGAAAGATATCCATAAAAACGTTGACTTTTCCAAGTGCTGAGTATATATGACAGAACATCCATCTCAATAATTCAGGCCTAAACTAAGTTAATATTTATTTCTGTCACCTTTCTTCTCTCACCAGACAGGATTGTATAGCAAAGTGATTAGATGGCTCCGTGGTTATTTGGTGGCTCTGGGAAAATCTCTATATACTTTTTCCCAATCATCTACAACATTCTACTTCGTGTTTCCACTTTAGCTTTTATGAGTTCATTCCTTGCTTCTTTTTTCTTTCCTTTCCCCTCTTCCTTTTCTAGATTTGTGGAAATTGGGTTTAAGATTCAAAATTTTTCCCTTGACAGATCTTCAGCAGGCAGTGCATATTTTAGTCACTATCACTAGCACCAAATTTTTGTTTGACATATATAACCTACTCACAGCTAGGGAGAGGCAGCTTAGCATAGTGGTCAAGAGCATGGATTTTGGAACCAGGCTGTCCAAATCCTAGCTCTCCTACTTACTAGCTCTGTGACCTTGGACATAGAACTTAACTTCTCTATGCCGGGTATTGACTCTTAAAAAATGGGGATATTAACCATCTCCACCCATACGACATTTGTGAGGAGCAAATAAGCATACACAAAGGGCTTAGCACAGTGGCTAAATAGTAAGTGTTATGTAAATGTTTACTAGCAATATATATTCCTTTTACATACTTTGGGCTCTTACTCCATTTACCTTTCTTTTGTGTCTCTAAAAAATTAGTATCCAGATATTTTTAGGCACAAAATTGTTCTGTGCAGCTTCATAAATGTGCTTGAACACACTAAATGAACACTTAATGTGCTATTATAAATAATCTTGCTCTTTGGCACTTGGGAGTATAGGCATGGTTTTTCCAAAGCAGGATATAAATATAGGGAAATGGCAAAGAAGGGTGTTGAGAACACTTGATAAAATCTTTTATTATTAATAAGGGAACTGAGCCTTTCGTATAGTTTCCATAATCAACTCTTGATTTTTATGTTACCGTTCTTGAAATTTCATACTAGGCAATCAGAATTTGGAGAGCTTTTTCTCCTTAACTTGTTCTCAAAATGAAAATGTTTATTCACATGCCACGTGCTTGGGGGGCGCGGGAGGGGGTTATGATATTCTATTTTGTGTTTTAATAATTTTATAATTCTGTTCTTGTTACTCACTATCCATTTTACTCCTTGTTGAGCTCAGTGCCCTTGGGATAGATATGAAGGGTTTACACCATAGCCAAACTGCAAATAAGTGGTGTATATGAGCATGTCCCATCTTACAAGATAGATACACTAGAACACAGTCACCTCCATCTAAGAATTAACATAATTTAATCATTCATGATACATGCTAATCAGGGTCTTTTTAGGTTTGGAAAATGGCCTGTTCAAAAATGTATTTTTATGAGCCATAAAGCCATTCTGTCCATTCCCTACCCTGTGTTAGCAGTAACTTCAGAGGTGTGTGATGTCACTACTCTTCCCTAACACTCCTATGGATATGTCTGGTTCAGGATATCACAGACGTCAAACCAAACCCATGTGTTTCATTTTGTTGCTTTTTCTAAACAATGGGTCAAAGATAAACGTGAATCTGATCAAATATGTCATCAGCACAGCGTACACTTAAGAGTGCTGTTGTATATAAACCTTGCCATGGTGCACTACCACCTTCAGAATGGAATTGTCCTGAAATACTGCATCTTTTTAACAATTTAAGTGTAATGGGCTTTTATTGTTTTGCTTTGTGTTTTCTTTTTTTATATATAATCGTATTCCTGACATCTACTTTCAATAGACAAGTTTAAAAAAATTACTCTTTAATAGAAAAGGGGAGAGTTATTGCTGGAAATACTCCCAGAATTTTAGTGATGGGGAGAGAGACCTTCTAACTCTGTTCGGTAACTTGATTGTTAGATAATAGCAAGATGATCTGGGTGTTGGTTTGTTCTATATGTAATCTTTTAAAGGCATGTACCTAAGTCTTCAAGAGATAATATATTTATAATAATTATAAATATATTTCACAATTTATCTGGTTATTTCATAATTTCTAAAGCATTATCATAGGTATTTAAAACATATAGTTATAGTTGTGACAGGACCTAGTAAGTGGACTGAAAAAGTAATTTTTTAATTTAATTTTCCTCTGTAAAATCTATATACACGTGCTTATACATATACCCATATATACATATATATACACGTATGCCCAAATATATGTGTGTATACACACATAGAATATTAAAATCTCACCTATTTTTTGAGCATCTGTAAGTTTGATTGGGAGGTAATTTGCAAAACACTTTTGAGCACCCCACCACCATCCATCTGTTCCCTCCTCAGAAATGAGCATTGAAACATTAAAAAAAATTTTGCCAGTCTGTGAAATCTGTGGGAAGAAAATAAAACATCATGTTTCTCAAGTATTCTGCAACTTATTTACTGAATTCATTGGGCCTATACATTCCTTATTGTGTCAGCACATATGTCCTTGTACTTGTGAGGACTCACTAATTTCTATTTGGTAATCATTATTTGTACATTTCTCCTATGGTTCTAACCCTTTTATCCCCCCTCAATACATTATTCTGTGTCAGTTACTGACAACTTCATTGGAATGTTCACTGTAGGTGCAATATCCCCTTACCTGTATTTTCTTGTCTTAAAGCATTGGTGATATTGTAAGATAGTGAATTTAGAACTAATATTAAAGAACTTACCCATGAGTACGTTTGAAAAGATTCTAAATTCAATACTTGTATCCATGAGCACCTTATCTTAAAACAGCCTCCCCTAATCCCAGGCACCTTTGACATTCTAATTTTTTACCTTTTTTTTTTTTTGGTATTACTTGCTACTACTTCACATCTGTTTATTTGTATCCGTTTATTGTCTGTCTCCCTCACTAACATAGAAGTATCATAAAGGCAGACATTTTGTTTTATCTCTGTATCCTGGTTACCTAGAACAGTACCTGGCACACATAGGCTCTCAATAAATAGTTCTCGACTAAGTTAGTGCATGTATATGGGCTATTCATAATAGTTTATCGATACCAAATCATAACTAAAGCAAGTGTATAGTAAGCATCTTCTAGCTGAGGCCTTAAAGACAAGTTTATCCAATACAACACTAACATTTGTGTAGTGTTCGGCCTTTTGTAGCTATACGCTGTGGCCTGAGTTTATCCACACACTTTCTAAAGAGTTTTATTATGAACAGAATTTTTTCTTCCCTAAAGTAATTTAATTTTTCAATTGTCTTATGAAATTTAGCAATTCTGGAGCTCCTCAAAGGCAGGAACTATGTCTTATTCATTTTTTTAGCCCCAAAACAGCTCATTGTTCAGCATCTAGCAGGCACTTAATAAATGTTGTTGAGCTGAAAAATTAAGGAAGCCTCTTTTTAGTTTCCTGATTCCTCTTATAAAGAACTCATTGTTCTTTAGACTTCTGATAAAATGAAATTTCAGTGATATGTTAAAAAGTAGTAAATATGAGGTAGTGGATTAAAATTCAATAATAAATGTTCCTCTAGTGGTATTATCATCATTTTCACTCAAAAAGCACCAAGCTAGTCTTTCCCAGGAGTGCTAAGATTGGCCTTGTAGTACAAATTCAGTTGCTTTCTCGCTACAAATGACCTATAGACTACATTTTAATTTTGACCTTTTACTAATGATTAGAGTCATTTTTAAAAGGTTATTTGTCATGAAGTTGACTTCTTGACTTATAGTTTATAATTTTCTGGAGCATGTGTGTGTATACCATGCTACGAATTCATTAGATCAATCTTTATTACATTTCCACTCAGTCCCTTCTTCACTTCCCAAACATACCTAAGGTGATAATTGCATTGTAGGTTTTGTCAAAATAAAGTTGGGCTTTAAATAACTTATTCTTAAAAATTAAAGCTTAAATTTCCATGGATGTGATTTTGTCTATTAGAGACACAACTTTCCCCTCTTTTCAAGATATTCTGAGTATCTGATGCACAGTTAACACCGCTTGGCATGAGTGATGAAGTATATGAGTCACTTCAAAGAATGTCATCTTCCACTTGACAGGGGAGATAAGCTCTTAGGAGAAAAAGTTGTCAAATACAATTTTTTCTTAAAAATATATCTTGATCATATTATTCCACAAGTTAATCTTGTGTTAACTATGTTAACTATGCTAGTGTTAACTAGCTTAACTAACTAGTTAGTTAACTAGTTAACTAACTGTGTTAACTATGCTAGTGATTCCAAATTTACTCACGTTAGTTTGCAAGGTGAATTCTTCCTTAATTTCTCATTTTTGAAAGTATAATGGATCATAGCTTAGGATTGACCAATGGGAAATTGTCAGTTTACATTAAAGATTTTATGATTTGATATTCTGATGCAGTGTTAACAGTTGGAGTAATGAGCACAGGGAGAGACCTGGTGGGAGAAAAGATGGAAATTGAAACAATGCTTTGCTTCAGGCAGTTTCCTACATTGGCAGTAGCAGCCCTACTAAAAGAGGAAAGAACTAAGATTTATTTTTAAGTTACTATTGTTCGTGAAAACAAATTTTCAGGATCTAAACAGAGGTTAAAATTGTATAGGCTTATTTTGTCTTTGGAAACCTGAATACCCTTGTACTTAGAGACAAATTTCCAAAGTACTCCCAAGGTGTATTTCCCCTTGGATCGTTAAACTTAAATGAGCTTCATCAAAACTAATATTTTATAGTAAAACTTATTTTGACAGTCAAGGTCCATAATTTTTTCCCTTATCGGGACAAGTTATAGCTGATGTTGTTTAAATATCTCTATTGGAGCATTTGTTATAAAGAAACAGAACAGCAGAAATATTTGGAGTGCTTCTACATTTGGAGCAACAGAATTAATAAGGCTTTTGTCATCTCAAAACCCTTTATGGTACAGATATTAACATGTTTGCCCAAGACTTTTCTATTGAAATAGCATCTTTTGTGGGGGATCAATGTATACTACAGCAAATTATAGCTCATTGAAGACTCTAAGTGTCAAGGATAGCAGAGAACACATTTTTTATGTAGGATTATTCCGTAAATTTTTATGCATCTTAAAATAAATATTTCTAAGAAATTAAGTTGCACTGTTACTGATTTTAATATTTGTTTTTGCAGGTGGCTTAATAGAATTAATATGCTGACTGCAGGATATGCAGAGAGAGAGAGGATTAAGCAAGAACAAGGTAAAAGAATACTTATTTTTACAATTGTGTTATACTTTTTTTCTTGGTGTTATCCTATGCAGTGGTTCACTGCCATCACTTGAGAGACAATACATATGTCAGTTTGTGGTTATTACTATTCTGGGCACTTTGAATCCAAACCATAGCATCTTACAGGTAAGTTTAGTAAATTAAGCAGGTAGGGAATAAACTCTCAAGTTTTGGGAGCAGCTAATCTGGAGTTCTCTCCTGTTTGTTGCTGTATCTCTCAATCTATTTACTATGGAGGAAGAAATCTTAAAAATTGAAAAGCCCACAGGGCTGGCCCCGTGGCTGAGTGGTTAAGTTCGTGCACTCCGCTGCAGGCGGCCCAGTGTTTCGTTGGTTCGAATCCTGGGCGCGGACATGGCACTGCTCATCAGACCATGCTGAGGCAGCGTCCCACATGCCACAACTAGAAGGACCCACAATGAAGAGTATACAACTATGTACCAGAGGGGCTTTGGGGAGAAAAAGGAAAAAATAAAATCTTTAAAAAAAAAAAAATTGAAAAGCCTGTAATTGGTCCTATATGTTGACCCAAGTCCAGGTCCTTGGTGGTGAGTAGTTTTTTCTGTTTAGTGGTTTCATTGACATTTAAGTGGTCTTTTATGCAAAGAGCTCAGATGGATCCCTTCTTGCATAAATTATTTCATTTAATTATTTTCTTCAGTTCTGTTACTGTGTAACTCTTGTGATCTTAGGGAACTTGCCTTGGTATTGACCTCAGATTCATGAAACTCAATGTCATGATGTAGAATTGAAATCTTAACGAAAGGTATGGTCACCATTCTGAAATGGCTTCTTATTTACCAAAGAGCATTTGCTGTACATCACGTAGAAGCATAAATAGTGTTTTAAAATTTTTGAAACACCCTAAAGTTAAAAGAATTCCAGATTGATACACGTACAAACCTATTTCTAGTTGTGTCTCCAGTATGCATATCCTGTTTATTGATGTGGAGATTCTAATACCCTTCTGTTTCCTCTCGGAGTAAAACCTCAGCGAAAACTTTTTAAAACATCTAAAAACTAAAAGGTAGAGAGATCTAAAGAAGATGACCAGATCCTAAGACCAATCTGTTAGCAAATATTTAGGGCAGGGGTCAGCAAACTTTCTGTGAAGTGCCAAATAGTAAATATTTTAGGCTTTGCAAGCCATAAGTTTCCTGTCCCAACTACTCAAGTCTGCTGTTGCAGCAGCAAAGCAGCCGTAGACACATGAAGGGGCATGGCTGTGCTCCAATCAAGCTTTATTTATGGACACTGGGATTGAATTTCATATCATTTTTCGTGTTGTGAAAAACATCCTTTTTTTGCTTTTTTTTTAACCATTTAAAAATGTAACAACCATTCTTGGTCCCCACCAGCCTTATAAAAACAGGCAGAGTGCCTCATTGGCCTGCAGGCCATAGTTTACCAACCCCTGGTTTAGAGCCATGGCCTGAGGCAGTAGGGGTGGGTGGAATGGTGCAAGGTGAAGAGATAGGGCAGGAAGATTTCAAAGAAATAGCAAAACATCGTTCCTGCTGATGCAAATTTATCATCTTATTGGAGATCTCAAAAATACACACTTGAAATTACTTAAGAAAAATTAAAGGGCAACGTAAAGTAAATCAGTACTAATTTTTGCACAACATGCAACTGATTAAAAAAAATCTGCTAAGTGGATGCAAAATTTTTTTAAAAAAAAAAGAAACCTGAGAACGAGGCAGGACTAATGAAGAAATATTTGCTGAAGAAAGTGATCAGTGAGCCTGATGTAAAGTCAGCAGTGAAGGGGGAGAAAAGATATTTTATTCAATATTAACTGTTTCTGTGTAAGGCCTTCAACTAGCATTCTAATTGTGTTAAGGTGAAATAGGTACCCATCCTGCCTGAAATTGCACTGAATTCTGGTAGAAAAGATATCTTAGTACAACACAGAAAGTGAAATGTACGAAAGTACAAATCAAGTTCCATGGGAATAAGGCTGGAGAGATTCCTTCCAGGAGGGGTGTGGGGAAAGGTTTTAATGTTGCTTCTGTTATCTGAACTGATTCTTGAAGGGATAAGAAGGATGGAGTCAAGGAAGTAGCAAAATAAAACATTCCTGGGAGTGGAGGCAGCATGGATGCTTCGGCAAATAAAGTGGAAGCCATCTCCATCAAATCAGTATGCATAGGCAAACCCCAGCCAGGACTGTGAAGTGTCAGGCCAGTTATTAAGCCACATTTCTTCATTGTTAAAAGTTTATACCCCACCTTCATGCTTCAACTTAATTTACAGGCCTAAAATTGTGGTAAGAGTACTAAAAAAAATACCAGCCTGCCTTTTCAAATTTCTTTAAAGAGCATAAAATTTCTCTGAAGGTGCATATAGATTTGTTTCTGATTTTTTAAGATGCAAGAATTAGAACTGTGGGCAATGTACTGATAGAAAAATGAGTCTTTGAAAAAAAGTCAATTTGTGTGAATAAGAAAGCTTAGATTTTCAGGGTTAACTTCTATATTTTATTACTTGGCATTACTTTGAAGCTGGGCATGGTCTTGATTTTAGCGAATTTCCTTTGTACTTGGGTTATATAACCAAATTTCATTATGAATGAAAGAAGTGGTAAGTTATACTACATATACAGGTTCCAAAAAGTATTCATTCCATGGATTCATGCTGCCTGTCTGTCATGTGAGTATATATTTTAGCGCCTTGTAGAATGTGGTACACAATCATAGGCTGAAGCTAATAGTTATAATTCAAGTCTCTCTTGCTAATGCAATGCAACCAGAATCTCTGAAATAATTTGGATTTCCACACAGAGTGTACATTCCTCAGGCACATTAACATAGGACAGAAACATATTAGACTTCTGGCCTTCTGCATGGTTAGGTCTCACGGCATTCTATGTAGAAAACTGCTGAATGCGTGTGTCTACTCCACACTTTTATAGAGTTATTTGACATCTCCTGAGTACCATTCTCAGTAGTGAAGTTAAACTTCATACAAAATATAGCTCTTTGAGGATTGAGGATATTTCACAAAGATGGAAAGGAATAACTTCCAAACACTGTTTCTATTAAAAAACCCAGCAGCTTGGAAGTGACTCTTTAATTAACTTAAATAAAAGTTTGGTGAATTGTTGTCTTTAACTACAGAAATGTAAAGGATGTTGGGTTCTCTGTCATTATTTGTTGTTGTACTTAGAGAAAACAGGATTATACTAAATTCTGCTCAGATCATAATTTGGCTAATTGCTAATCGTTTTTCTGTATTTTTCCAGCTTCAACTCAGACATTCATGACACATTATTTTCAGTTACATATAAGATCTTTGTAAAGCTTTAATACAGAAAAATGAATGAAATGTATTGTATTTCTTTGATAGTTCTAGATGAAAAAGTCGATCTTTTTTCAAATTATTCTTTTGTATCAACATGAGAAGTGGCAATTTTCTTCGTCTAGTGATGGCACTGTTTATTCATGATTAGTTATTTATAAAATTGAATATCACTGCAAGAGACATTAGAAGTATCCATTTATTTTGTACTAAATAGAGAGCTAAGGAAAATAAATTAATTTGCTCTTAGAATGAAAGTCAGACTAGTTTCAGCCTCTAAGCACAGTGTGCCTGTAATTTTCCACACAAACCCAGAAAGCCTGGCTAAATTTTCTCTGTAGCCTGTTCTCTGGCATTGCTCTCTCAAAGACACACAGCTTAGTGTGAGAAATGAATTTAATTTGCAAAGTGGTATTTCAGTCGCTTATTAGGCAACTCAAGAAAAGTTTAGATTGATGGCACTTTTTAGTAAACCAAGAATTACATCAAATAGTGGATTCGAATCCTTCCTAATTTACCTGGTGGAGGAATAATGGAGAGAGAGTCTTCTAAATCTATCACTTGCAATGATAGCTGTCAAGATCTCTCCTCAGTGTGCTGATAAGGACCACTTGAGGTGGTAACTCCTTGAGACCCTAAGGTATCAGTGCAAACATCAAGGAGAAACTCAGGGCAGGTGCTAGTTTCTGGAAATAGTGGGAAGGATAAGAGCAGAGTTATCTTGGCAAGCCCACTCCTTGGGGGCGGGATGGGGATGCCCAGTCCCTTCACCTCCAGCAGTGACTTCCCAGTACTATTTGAACCTCCCACAAAACTACCCAACCCAGACCCTAGAGCTCATTGCTAGAACTTGCTGTAAGATAAAACGTAATGTCTAAGAAGATGAACACCAGGCATTTATCTCCTGTGTAATCTGGGTCAGACTGTCCTGGCATGCCTACAAATCTACCCAAGAAGATCAGGGGTCCTAAAATTTACTGAGTGTTTTCAAGGTGGAAGGCTCTTGAATATCTGTTACTTTATTTAGTCCCTCCCATACACACAACTCTGAAAGGTGGTTATTATTAGCCCCCTTTTACAGATGACGAAACAGACTCAGAGTGGTTAAGTAACCATCACAAGAGCACAGAACTGGTAAGTGATACAGCCAAGAAGTGAGCTACATCTGCCTGAGTATATATAGTTCATGCTTTTCACATCAGTGTTTGCTAGGTCCATCTCAGGACAAGTACATCAGTTCATATTTAAGGGGAGACTTAGTATACTGGCCATCACCAGCATGATCCAATGTAAAAACCAGACATCAGTTTAAATTAACTAGTCTTTGCTTATCTTTTACTCAAAGGGGTTAATTAAAGTAGGAATAGAATTTTCAGAGTCCTTGTATTTTGAGGCCTGAACATAAAAATCTCCATTGCTAAAGAATTTCTATTCACAAAAGCCAGTTATAGAGCTGCAGGAGGAGGGGAACTTAAAGGATCATGACTATGTATCACGTTAAACTCTCCCACTGTGTCCTACAAAAGAGTCCCAGTGACTTAGCCCTCCGAGGTTTGGAGCAAGGCAATTTCTTAGTTCAAGTCCCAGCTCTACTACTTTCTATTTGGCATATAGTAAGTACTCAATAAATGTTAGCTGTACTTATTAATGTTAGTCAGCACACAAAGAAAACATATAAAAATATTACAATATGGGAATTCCTGGGTGGAGAGGGGTTCCTGTAAAAATATGTGCTGTGATTTTTCACCTAAATCTGAATATTAGTTAAGCCTTCTGATGGTTCTTTTATGATTTAGATTTTCATAAGAATAAGGAACCTTTTGTTTTAATTCCTTTTCTCTCCTTTTATCATCTAAAATTCATATGGGTAGTACTTCTAGGGTTTTCTTTGTGAATCAGCTAAAGAATTAACCCAGCAGTTACAGAGTGGTTGAGATATTAGTGGAACAGATTCTGATTATTGGCCTTTGTGCTGTCTTTTATTTACTCAACTAACGTATCTCAGAGTTTTTCCCCTTCCCTCTTGCCTGAGGTCTGCCAAGTCACTTTGTCTAGCGGCTTACATTTTCTACCCTTTAAGTAGTTCTAGAAGTTTGGAACTTGCAGCCCACATCAGCAGATTTGCCCTTTTGCATTTGGCACGAATCAGAGTTTGCCATGTGTTTCCAAGTAGAGGTGGGAGTATGGTGTTATAGAGATTCATGTCAGCATGACTCTGGAAACGGTGATTGTTAGATAACTAGTGAATTGAAGCCAGAGAAGAGAATTGAGAACATTATTTTTGGAGCTGTTTAATCTGTAGAGATCTATAGCAATGTATGTATTGCTTTTCTCTGAGTGTTCATCTTTAGGATAAAATGATACACCTTTAAGAAGCATCTTGTGACATCGTTCATGAACTGAAGCTTCAGAATAATTTGATCTGGAATCTCAAACACCCTAACCTGATTTGGCTTATGCAGTGTCTTTTTATTAACTCCTTAAAATTGCATCTATGTGTAATTGTTTGCTTTAAAAGGAGGTTGGAATTAGGTGATTGTACTCTTCCTTCCTCCTCAAAACCCAGCTGAAAATAAAAATTGGTGGGCCTGGGATAGGGGGTGCTGGGGAGCAGGGTATAGGAGTGGAATTTAAATTTCCGTTTGTTAGCTGGTAGCGTGTATTTCTGAAAATATAGCTAGAAACATTCAGTAGAATGTTGATGTATCCATGTGTGTGAATTTTCAGATTACTGGAGTGAGAGTGACAAGGAAGAAGCAGATACTCCATCAACACCTAAACAGGACAGCCCTCCACCCCCCTATGATACATACCCGCGGCCTCCCTCTGTAAGTTGCCAACAGGAATGTACTTAATATAGCATTAGATTCTTTGACCTGAAACATCCCTTTGTGTCTTAAAAAAAAATTATATGGTGAATTGCATGTTAGACCTCAGGTTTCTAAGGGGGAAAGAAAATAGGGAGTCTAAAAGCAATAAGGGAAAAATTTTAAGTATACAAAGAATATTTAATCAGGAGAAACAGTCATACAGATTCCAAGCATAATAAATATCTGACCAGTTTCATTAAGAAATACTGTGTGTGTCAAAGTAGGCTTCATGGAAATATCAGCAACAGAAATGTTTTCTTAGAAAAAGTTACATAAATTGACCTTATCTATTCCCCAGTAATAAAGTTCATTCCTATGTCCCCTAGAAGCAACTCATAAAAATTAATATTATGTCTGTATTGAACATGTTTTGGCATGTAACTTTTTAGACAGCCATGGCGTCTGGTTTAATATATATGTTTATATGGTGCTCCAGACTACTTAAACCTGTGTGAATTAGTCTGTGTGTAGATTGTACTTTGATCTTTTAATAGGGTAAACAACTGTCCCGGTGTGCTTGGGATCATCCCACTTTATGCCCGTTTCTTATCAGAATTACCAAGACTGTCTCAGCAGTGTCTCAGTTTAGATAATACATTGCATGGTCACCGTACCGGAAGAGTCAGTTCTGCCTGTCTTGGGACTGAGTCTTCCACATAGGAAATGGAAACCAACCTGATTCCACCTTCGTATTACTCCAGAGGATTTTTAATAAGAAAGGTGTTGTGCAAGATGTTGATATAATTCTAGGTCACTTCTCAACCTTGGCTGTGCACAGGAATCAACCTCTGGAACATTTTAGAAATGCAGATGCTCAGGCCCCATCCAGACATATTAAATCAGAATATTTGGGACTGCAAACAGCTTACTGCACTGGACTGTGAACTTTTTGAGAACAGAGATCCTGTTCTGTTTATCTACAACATCCCCATGGCCTAGCACAGCACTGGTACTTTTTTATTAAGTGCTTAACAAATATTTCTGAAATAAATGAATGGGCACTTTTGACTAATAACTGAAAAGGAAGCCATGTTTTTAATAGAAAGGTTTGATGACAATGTCTCTTACCTAAGGAGAACAGGAGAAAAGTGGGAAAAATGTAGAATTGTTCTTATCTGTATGCACATTTCTTTAGTAAATGCTGCAGTTTACCAAGTACAACAGAATGCAAGAATGAGCTATAGAAATGAAATAATTAAGTCAATGACAAGATATAGTTTATATCATATTTTCCCTAAAACATCAGCGTCTGAATAATTCCTTTAAAATATTTATGAAAGAGGAAGAAAGGGAAACTGCAACTTCATCAAACAGCTCTTTAATCAGAGCAACTTTTGAATTTCAAGAAGGAACCTATTCACTTTGTTATTAACATGTGGGAAGATAAACTGCCCACAGAAGATACCACGAACTTCTCCTCCTTTACCCAGAGGGGCAGCGTGCACTTTCACCTCAGCCAGGCTTGTCCTGGCCACAGGCTCAGCCCTGTCTGCGATGATCCCGTTTAACAACTCTGGCTCTTCCTGCCAGAAAGGGGCCCGGGCTGGTCTCTTAGCCCATAGAGCTAGCGGAAGGCTTGTCCCAGTAGGGGTGCCTGCAAGTCTTTTGCAGCATTCACTTGATGCCAATCCTTTTTCTTGGTTGTGCTTTGTACTGTAACATATATTCTCAAACTTTAAACTCCATGGATAAAAATATTCCATTTTTCTTTTGTGTTATGTTCCCTGAAGTACCTATGCTCAAGGGAAATGCTAATCCCCATCAGGGTATAATCTCATCCTGCCTGTATTTTTCACTCTCTAGAAAGTGCCACAGAATCGACAAGACCATAAGAAAGCTTTTCCGTGGCACCCATAGGAGCAGACATTCCCCAATGAACAAGAGGAAAGGTTCTGTCTGATTTTAGATACCTGGTTTACATATCCAAAAGCCTCTCTCCTTGCTCTCATCCCCAAACTTCATAAAATCTGGAAATATGAATTTGGCAGAAATTCTTCAGAATTTAAAATGATTTTGAAACTTTAGATTTTCTTTTAGTTGCTGAGTATTTCTTATATAAGCACTCATGTTTTCTTATACTTCCATTGTTGCATAATTTTGCATTAATGTGTCAGATTTTTCATAAGAACCCAGTATAGCTGCATTTCAATACATCCACGTCTCAGTCTCTTAAAATGTCTGCTGGGGCCTAACTTTGAGATGTCTGAAAACTTTACTAGTCATTAACTCGACTAGTAAATGTTACCTGGTAGGAATCGAATGTGTTCCTTGGTCATAGAAGTGGCCTGTTATTTCTGTGGAGACTGATCAGAGGCTCTTTTCCACAGATGAGTTGTGCCAGTCCTTATGTGGAAGCAAAACACAGCCGGCTCTCCTCCACAGAGACCTCTCAGTCGCAGTCCTCCCATGAGGAATTTCGCCAGGAAGTGACTGGGAGCAGTGTGGTGTCCCCCATTCGCAAGACAGCCAGTCAGCGCCGCTCCTGGCAGGATTTGATTGAGACGCCCCTGACAAGCTCAGGATTACACTATCTTCAGACTCTGCCCCTGGAGGATTCTGTCTTCTCTGACTCCGTGGCTATCTCCCCAGAGCATAGGCGGCAGTCCACCCTTCCAACTCAGAAGTGCCACCTACAGGATCATTATGGGCCGTACCCCTTAGCCGAGAGCGAGAGGATGCAAGTGTTAAATGGAAATGGAGGCAAGCCTCGAAGTTTTACTCTGCCTCGAGATAGCGGGTTCAACCATTGCTGTCTGAATGCGCCGGTTAGTGCCTGTGACCCGCAGGATGACGTGCAGCCCACAGAGGTGGAGGAAGAGGAGGAGGAGGAGGAGGAGGAGGAGGAAGGGGAGGCAACAGGGGAAAACATAGGAGACAAAAGTAAGTATGTTGATGGAGATTCTTAGCCTGTGTACACAGAGTCCTGACCTTTTCAAACTTATTTTAAGAAAATAGAATTTTGTTTCCCTTTTTTCTTAAAATAATGGTGTTGCTGCATAGGAAGTTAGGTATCCCTTGGTGTCCTACTTTCAGAACTTGAGTAACTTGGGGGAAAAAAAGTTGAGTAATGAAGCCTCTATCCCAGGACACTCCCAGCTAGAGTAAATAATTTGTTTTTCTCCAATTACCCATTTGCCTTTCAAGGTTAATGATATTCGTTTCTTTTTCTTCCTCCTCTTATCCACTTTCTTCTCACTTGCATGCATCATCCCTTTGGTCCACAGTCATTGCCCTCTGAGTTTGCGTTAAGAAACTATAAATGCTTCAAGCAGGGTGTTAGCAGATCCTTAATTGAATAAGTGAATACACAGACATACACAACTTCCCTTTTCACTGTTAGAAGATTTAAAGGAAAAATCCAAGAGTTTTTCCAAGAAGAAATTTCACATAGCATTTCTATCAACTCCAAATAGCCATATTTGTTTCTAGAAACCAGTTTGCCAAAAGCATCTATTTACTTTCTTGGTATGTATGTTGATTGCAAAACTCAGTTTATGTGAATTAACTCTTAAGAGAGACAAGTCAGTTAAGTAGCCCTCTGTCTTGTTGTCATTAAGAATATGTTTACTGGTTATCAAGTTCTTTATCCAACATGCCATACCAAGCATCTGTTTATAACTAATGTGATACACCAGTCCAGAAACCCAAGCTAGTTTAAGGGAAGGCTGTAACTCAGTTATTTTACTTAGAAGGAAAATCTAGGTTGGCTATAAATCCTGAATGTAAAATACCCAAAAAAAAAATAGTATAGAAGAAATAGTGTAAAACTGTTTGTGTCTCTTTATTCATGTTGAAGTCAGGGCCAGTTAGTGCAGACGACCGGAGCTAGTGTTGATGAAACCACACTTACTGGTTTGGTTCCACTAGGGCATTAAACTTCTCTTTTTAAAGGACACAAACAGACTGTATCCTTCAGCCCGTTTTGTATAGGAGACTTTGATTACAGGACTTGTTAGTGTAAGTTCTTCATCCCCACTGGAGAAACAACTCAAAGCTCATGGGTTACCAGCAGGTCTGGAGCCTCGTGTCAATGTCAAACTTGGCTCATTTAAAATGGGGGTCACTTTGGAGATTATTAACAAGAAAATACAGTAGACCTCCTTTTATGGTATGGATCTTCATTGCATTATTTAATAGGAGTTAAATTATATCTTCTGGGCCAGCCCTGGTTCCCTAGTGGTTAAATTCAGCATGCTCTGCTTCGGTGGCCCAGGTTCAGTTCCCGGGCACAGACCTACACCTCTTGTCTGTTAGTGGCCATGCTATGGTGGTGGCTCACATAGAAAAAAGAGGAAGATTGGCAGTGGATGTTAGCTCAGGTGACTCTTCCTCAGCAAAAACGAGAAACAAAGCAAAAAGAAATAAAGAGAGAAAATAGAAAAAAAAATTCTATCTCCTACCATCAAAATGAGTTGCTTATAATAAAATTCATATGTTAAAGAAGTTTTAATGTGAAGTATATTTTAGCCATAATCTCCATGAGGAGCATTATAAAAGGTATACTCTTGGTGCGGGAAAGGTAATTACCATCTTACCTGCTAAGCCCTCCCACCACTCACAGTTATTAGAGATTGTGGAAGAGTTTTATGGAAGAAATATCTAGGAGCCATGTCAGGCCTCTGTAGTTCTGGCAAGCCTGATAATACATTTTTAATATGATGATGACTACTAAAATTAATAAATTATTTGCTAAGATTTAACTAAAGATGAGTTAGAAACTTCATTTTGACTGTCATCCAGGTGCTCCACAATTGCTATAACTAAGTACGTGAGGTTTGTTCAGTATTCTGCAAACATAGTGGGGAAAATACTCCATTGCTGCCATTTTAAAATAAATTGTGTTGAAATTAGGCACAGCCCTCTGAAATAGAGGCTTCTATTCAGAAAATATTCCATCATTGCCACAGGTAGAAGTGATCGGTGCTGGGGTTTTTTCCAGTTAAGCCAGATACTTAGCAGTTCCTCCTGGTCCTTGTGTAAGGGAGGACTAGAAAGGAGACAGCATATCCTGGCACCTGGGAGGAAAACCTGGGCACTGCTCACCCTTCCTGCAGGTTCCAGTAGCACCAGAGCATCTCTAGTTAGACAGCTTATGATTCTTTTTTCTTCTAGCATCTCTTTTTTGCTGTTTTGTGGACTGGATTTATTTTTAGCCATACAGATGCACTCCTAAGTCGGTGGGTCTTTTCTTCAGGTTCCCAAATGAGTCAGGTGGGCAGCTATTCGGTACCTTCTATCTTTTTCAGTGGGTTCTCTCTTTGTGGAATAATTGTAATAAGGCAGAACAGCCCTGGAAAGTATATCAGTAAATTTGGTATTGCCCATTTTGTCTTTACAGTTCAATGTTGTGGGGCAGTTCATGCTATTTCAGTCGGATCTGCTTCACTGAAGGTGGCCATGCTCTATCAGGACCCCATTTCTTTCTGGATATCTTCCCGTAAATCTTGCCGCTTGATGTCTCAGTGTCCTCAAACTGTTCTCAACAGAGCAGTGCATTTCATTCTTGCCTAGAAGATGCTTCTTATTTAATGGAATGTGTGTTTACCTTCCTAATAAGGGTTTTTCTGCATTATTATTTCTAATATTTAGGAGTGTGCAATTTGATGGATGAACACTTCATTTGGGAATCATCAGCTCTAAAATCAGTGTTTTTAAAAGAATCTTTAAGGTCTACTTAAGGGGTATCATGTTCATGACTCCCCTGGGTTGGCCATTAAGAATAAGTATTCCAGGCTGCTTATTCAAATCAAGCTGCTTGGTGTTATGTCAGCAGAGCAAAAATTATACGTGGGAGAGAAGCTGTGGCCATCCTATCAGCCTCAGACTTATAGCACACCCACCAGTACGGAGCGCTCACGATGCTGCCACAGGGGTCAGCAGGCATCCGTGCTCGTTAGAATCAAAATCCAACAGCCGTGTGTTACTAACTGTCCTGTTCAAGGTCAGCACTTGGCTTGACCTACTAAAGTGAATTGGTACTGATCAAGTACAGACCAGCAGAGGAAATAAGTTTCATGTCTCTAGCTCTAAACATTTTTCTCAATTTGCCAAGAAATTAAAAATAGGAAGTGTCAGGCGAGTGGGCAGAAGGAGTAATAGAAGAGGATATAAAGATACAGCCTATCTTCTGCTTCAAGGTGAAGAATTATGTCATCAACCAAACCTCTTTCTTATCATTTATATTTACCTTAACTTTATACAATTTATATATTATATAGTGCTTATGAGTTTACGAAGCAATCTAAGAAGCAAAATGTACCTAAATCCTTGACCTAGATGTTTTTTCATTTTCCTTATAGGAGAGGAATTTGGCCCTGCTTATGAGGTATAAATGTGGCCTTCTTGAGAACAGACTTCGATCTGTGTTCTCATGGTTGAACTACCTTTTGTCTTATTTTGAGGTTCAGTTATTTAACTGAGTCATACTGTGATTTTTCTCAGGCTGAACTCATTTTATTCTAAAATGGATGGTACTAAAAGTACACAGATGAGACCCGTCTTGTTTTCCTTTGACTGAAAAGTCAGCTTGCATGCTAATTATCCTGACCTACTTCACTGGCATTTAGGAAAAGACAAGTAATTTCCTATTATCCCAATTAGCAGTTTTGAAGCTTACTGAGGTGTGGGCCTTCTAATACCTCAGTTAAATTAATTTATAAATTATGTCAGCCTATGCAACTTTCAAGGAGGTATAAATCATTAAAGTGTAGGACAAAATATAAAGATACACTTCATTCAGAAATCATCTGCCATAAGACTAAAATACTGTTTTGATTAATTCAGCTTGAACTCTGCTTGAAATAGCTCTCTTTCCTTTGCCATACTAGGCAATTTAGATGAGGTTTTTGAAAGCATCTTTCCTTAATCCTGCTGATTTCCCTCCTGGCAGTTATGTGAGTACTCTTTACTAACCAGACATTCTTGGTGCCTCCCTGTACTCAGTGAAGTTATAATGTCTCTATTTCATTGTCTTGGAGATAGCCTACCAGTAATCTCACTTAATTTACACATTTATCAGCTTGGTCTTAGAAATCTAAAGCAAAACCTAGGGATTTTTTTGGTGGGGAGAGGTGGATAAAATCTGTTAGCTTGTAGCAGTACACATCAGGTTATCTGGCTGAGATATTTATTGATGCTTTCAAAATGAGATCTGCTGAGAAATATATTTTAAAGTTATTTTTTAGACTCTAACATCCTTTGCACACCATTGGTAACTTAGGAGCTGCACAAAATATGCAGCTCAGTGGCCTAATATCTTAAATTATCTAGGCAGAGAGGCTAGGTAATGACTACCATTATAGTGCAGAAGAAGATAGATTAATCCTCTTCAATCATTTTAAGGATCCTAGAGTAATTTCCTGAAGAGTTTCTAAAAGCCATGAATTTTATTTTTAAGAATATTCAGGTAGGAAGTGTGTGGGCAAGGAGAAGTTATTCCCAGAATATGAAATTGTGTTCAAGGAAAAAAAGGGAAAAGATGAAAATTTTTTAAAAAATCTTGCAGCACTTTTTACTCTTTTATTTATTGTCAAATAAATTATGCACAAACACAAAGAATTTGGGGGAGCATAATCATCAGTAATATCTTAAATTATAGTTCAAGTCTAAAGGGAATAGATGGAAAAGATATATAAGCAGTATAAATAAAAAGACATGCGTTAAAGTCAAAGAAGTAATAACAGAACCTTAAATATGTCACTTTTGTGACATTTAAGGACACCATTCTTGGCTGGTTATGTAACAAGTCATATATAAAGAAAGACCACAGAAAACTCTAGAAAGTAGTAAACAAATATTCTCAATATCATATTGTCTAATTTTGAAGAAAGACAGGAAAACATAAAATACTGAAGATTAGATATAGAGTTTAGCTGTAATTCTGATACTGGTTATAGGTTGGACTTTTAATCAGACCTCTCTCATTTTGAGTTTTTGGGTTTTGGGGGAGGTTTTGCTTCAACAATGAGGAAAAGTTATTATCTTAATTTACAGGACGTTCAGAGGTGGGGTTGTTCTGGAGTGAATTTCATGGTTTTGCAGTATCAGGACTTCGGTTAACTACTCTAAATGCCAACAGCTCCAAGCAGCACTTCTTATAAGACATCATCCAAAGAGCCAAAGACCAGGCCCTATCTTTAGTCCTTTTCGTAAGATCAAGGAAAACTTTTCCTGGATCCCTCCAACAGACTTACCCCGAGATTTCATTGGCCAAGGTTGCATCCCATGCCCATGCCTAAATGGTAAGGGAAATGGAATCATTGGGAATTGTTTAGACCAACCTTGATTTTAAGATCATAAAAGAAATGTACCAAACTGCTTGTCATTACTATCTACGTGAACCTCTGCTGTTACGTATGTTATGCTTTCAAATATATTTGTTCAAGCATGTTTCACTCTTTTAATATATATACGCATGCACATACGCCAGATCACATCACATCATTTAAAAGTCTTGGCACTAACGAAATGTTAGATATCTAAAAGGGGATAAATATTATGTAACCCTGAAAATATAGTAAGTTAGATATAATTATTGTCAACTTTTGAAATGAATAAGCATGTTTTCCTATAAACACTATGTGATTGGAGCTTAGAATACAGTCTCTGGAGACATTCCTCAGTTCAAATCCTTGCTTTGTCACTCTGCCGCTTTCAAGTGATATTATTGATCAAGTTATTTAATACCTCTATACCTCAGTGTCTTCATTGTTAAATCCTGTGATAACACTACCTACCTTTTGAGGTTGTATGAGGATCAAATGAGGTAAATGCCAGAAAGTACTTAGTTTCCATATCTGACTCACCGTAAGTCTGTCCAATAAATGTTTTATAATTATGTAATTTATGTAGATTTGGATTTAGGCAAAGAGGGCAATTACCATACTTAAATAGTGAATTACTCCTGGCAAACCTCACTAAATAACATTTACCTGACTCCGTGACCTATCTTTGTTCAGTTCCAGCTGAGTAGACCATGTGAATTGCTGTTTTTTGTAGGTCAAAATGATGAAATATCAACAATGTTGTATATTTCAACATAATGTATTAGCCATGTTCTAGAAGCTAAAATGGAAATGTCCCTCATTTCACATTCTTATCACTCACTGTTCCTTTCCTTTTTGACTTTGGACATTTGGAAACTTAAAAGAAACCTTGTATTCCAAATAGTAATAACCTTATATATTTACTGAAGTATATATTTATAGAACTTGCCATTCAGGTCTCAGTTCAAATATTTTCCCCTCAGAGAGTCCTACCCTGACAACCCAGTCTGATCCAGATGCCCCCTCCCACCACCACTACCACCATTCATCCTCTGGTATGTTACTCTGTTTTATATTCTTCACAGCTTTATCACTATAAGTATAATATCAAATATTGTCACTGATTTATTTTCCATCTCCACCCACCAGAATGTAAGTTTCTTAAGAGCAGGGATTTTATTCCTGTACACCCAGTGCCTAAAACAGTGTATGGCCCATACTAAACCAGGCACTATTGGATGAATGAAAGAATAAGTGAATGAATGAGTGAGTGAATGAATAAATAATAGCTAACCCCTTTTGTTACCAGTTCTTTCCATTTTATTACATAATAGTTAAAGCTAAAGTTTTTGTCTTATCCATTGTGTGACTTTAAACAGGAATCAAAATATTTTGGGTATTTTGTAAAGGGAAGGACAGGACTGCATGTGTTCAGCATACCCTCTTCATGCTGGGCACCACAAAGCTGGGTTGCTATAATGACTGGAATTACTGCTCTTTGTATTATGACTCATTTGTAGTCACCTTCTGTATTGTTGAAACCATTCTCTTCCTGCTTTACTCTCATTTCAAAGGTGAAGGCCACAAGAATATGACATGAGAGATAACCGTTCATTGTTAGAAACCAGATTTTCCAGGACCCCTAAGCAGTTGTTTTTCCTACCAAAATCTGCTGCCTCTGGAAGGAAGGCTGACTCAAGTCACTACCACTGCTTGGTTCACAGCCCCAGGTCTTGCTTGGAAGTCACCTATCACCTAGTTTCATCCTGATTCATTTGTAAAACATGTTGAAATGGCAACTTGTACTTTAGCGAATAACCAGTAGCCCTGCATCAGCCAGGAAAAATAACTTAGTGTTAATAAGTAATGAAACCAGATTTAAATGGCAAAAGAAGGGATTCTAGATGCTACAGAGTCACACAGTAGAAGATGTGAACAGATAAGAATTAAAGCTCATATAAAAGGATGACAGCCCCTCACTAGTATAGGTAAGACAAGTTATGATTTACAATTTGTTTTACCAAGAAAGATGATTAGGTTTAGCCATACTGTTACTTGATACTATTTTCACACGTCAAAAAAGCAAACCACTTTTCTTCAGATCATTCATAGTGTAATGTCAGTTTCTCAGTGGAGTACTTTCTAGCTTATTTTATGAGAACCTATCCTAAGTTCAGTCTCCTTTTACCTTGGTCACCCTTGCCAGAGAAAGCCGAAGATCTCAAATGCCTCATTTTTTTCCTTCTACGTATGAAATCTACCTCCTATAGTTACCAAATATAGGAACATGGTAAGTTAAGACATAATGGGATTGCACCATAAAACATACCTTGAAAGTTTTAAAATTTCCCTACATGTTTTTCTTTCATTGTTTAATTGAAAAGTAATAACTTGCTTATTGCCAAATAAATTTTAAACAAATATGTAAATAAAACAATGATGAAAGTCGAAAACAACCCTCTGGCCATCTTATTCTCCAGAGGTAACTTCTGTTAAAAGTTAAGGTTCTAAAATTTAATTCTTGTATGCATTTGTTTTCTTCATATATCTTTTGCCTATAACTCACTGTGAGTAGGAGGTGAAGTATGGTTTAGTTGGTTTTCAGTTAGTTTTTCCTCTGAAATTTTTTTGATGTGACCTTAGTTTAATACTACAAGCAAGAGTCTTGTGAGATAACTTACACACCACCTCAGAACCCAGCCCCAATCCCAGTTGGCCTTTTCAAAAATGGTGGAAGGAGAGATGTGAGAAGAAAGAAATGACAGTGGCTGTACATACACACTTACACCCCACACATACACCCATATTCGTGTATCAGAAACTTCTTGCCTACCTGCCTAATGCCTTGGTGCCGTATGACTTTTACCCAGCCTTCTTTATGAAGGTCTTCCAATGTCAGCTTATCCCAAATCTCTGTGATGAAAACAGCTAAGCCAGAGCTAGCTAGCTAAAAAACATAGCAAGTTTAGCCTTCAAAAGCCAGAATGCAGAATTCAAAGATGGGCTTCAGAATCAGAGTCTGGTGGTCAGAGTTTACTTGTGGCTTTTGGCTTCAAGTTATAAAACACTAAACCTTCTATTAACCATCTCTCTTACTTATTTTTTCCAGTGTTCTCACTAGTTCCATTCCTGGCCTCAGACTTTCTTATGTTTAGCCATGGGCACATCTTAGCCCTAATATTTGGTCTTAATAGCTCAATCTATTACACTCTGAAATTTTGGGTAGTCATCCGTTAAGGAAAAAGTGCCCATTACTTTATATTTTAAGTGCAAAAGCAGCAGTTCGTCAAAACATATTTTAATATTTAAACATCATACTTGAGAACCTCTGAAAAGTTCTTGTCTCAGGAATGTAATACGACAGTTTCATATATATTTGTTTCTGTTACAAACATAAAATGTGCCATGAAATCAACTTTCTGGGTTATTTCACAGAAATTCTAGAATACTTGAAAATAAAGAGTGACAGTTATTAAACTCATTGATTCATTTCAAAGCTACAAATTCTTTAACATTATTAGTCATGGATTCCCTAACATCTCAAAATCTAGATTTAGCCTACACAATGTAAACTAAACCTCCATATTGTACTTTTTGGTTTGCTGTATCGATTTATAATCCAATTAGCTCTAAGTGTGTATTTATTCACTCATTCATTCATTCATTCAACAGACATTTTTTATTTATTTACTACATGCCAGGTACTATGTTAAAAATTTATCTACCCCTTCCATAAGTCTACTTACAACAAAAATTTGTAAATTATCTTTGAGAGATAAGAACTGTCTTTTGATAACATGGAACAGAGCAAATAATTCAAAGTATGCAGCGTCTTTGTTACCTTGTGCTAATAATTTTCCCTAGTAACCAATTTATAATATAAAAATGATTTTTTGAGAGCTGGCACAAGATACTCTCAGTTCATTTCACGGTACTTATCACTTATGCAGAATTTATAAAACTGGTTAAAATCAGATGAGATCACTTTTAGAGCTATTTCTGATTTGGCTCATTCCTCTAACATTATGGTTGGGGAAAATGCATTCCAGTTACTCAACTGTACTGATTAACACAAATCAGATGTCTAAAAATCTTCATTGATTTGTGCTATAAAATTAGCATCTTCTCAGTCATCAAAGAGATGTTAATCTATGTTCAGTATAATATTATATTGTACAAAATAAACTGATGTAACATACTGACTTTAGATTAATGTTTCTTTGATGATTGAGAAGATGCTTCCTAATTTTATAATACAACTAATGTGGAATTTGATTATGAGAAAAACATTAATATTAGCGGAGTGTCAAATACAGAAAATTATGCTGTATTTTGAATGTCTGTTTTAGGGAACTTTGAACCTTAGCATTTTAAACAGTTGTTCACTTTCTTCCACATTTATAGTCTCTAGTCTTCATGATTTTGAATCTGATATTTTTATTGTGCTATTTATCTTTTGATAAGTCATCCGTAGAGTATATTGGCTTAATACCTAAGATCTATTCATTTATGATCTCCAAATTTTCTTATCCATGACTTTATTGGTTGCTTGTCTATATTTTTTCCTTAAGTTGTTTTGTTGTTGGCCTAATATAGAGTCTCTTCTGTAACTTATGAAATGGATATTTTAAAGCATTCATTCACTTTAGGATTCTTGGTAAGAGAAAATAGCCCATAAGTTTGATATCACTAAACTCAAACTTTATACCTTTTTTCCCCTAGCATCTCTGCTGTTTTCCCCTGGTTCTTTAACAATGCCAACACACAGGGGGTTTCATGCCTTTTCTAAAAAGAACAGGGAGGAGGGACAGCTTGGAATCAGTGTGGCTTTAATACAACCCTTCTGCCAACTCTGACAGTGAGCTCCACCCTCCCCTTTGTACTTTGTTGTCGTCTTACACCCTGTGTAGTTGCTGGGCAGCCATCTCTTGATTTAGAATCCTGGGTTCTAAGTCTCATGATGATCTTTTATTAACCTAATTAGAAGGATTGTGCCTCAGCACTAGAGGTAGAAAAGATGTTTACCATTTCAAAAATAATTCTGTACAAGTGCTGAATATCCTTGTTGAATAATTAAGTGAAAAGTTAGGCTTAACTTTGAATGCTTTTTTAAGTGTGTAACACCTTGTTTTTGGTATTTGTAACTCTGAGTGGCTTCTCTCTGGTAAATACTATAGAACCCATTTAAAATGCTTTATATTAAGGTAAAGAATTCATTTAATAAGTAGTTTTTTATCTGAGTAGGCATATAACATGTGCCATGCTGTATGTAAATATGCATAATAATTAGCCACTTCACCATAAGAGTTTTCAGTATTCACCCTCCCACTTAATACAGAAATAGCTTTTATGTATTTGATAAATTATTATTGAGATTCTGCTTGAATATTTCAGGGACTCAGGGCTTACTGTCCCCAAGGTCAGGGCATTCCATGTTGGACAGCTCTAGTTAAAAAGTTTTTTCTTGTGTTGATACAAATGCTACTCATTGTGGATCTTGACACTGCAGATTATAAAAATACAGAGCAAGTGGTTGAAAAGCTGACATGTGGACAAGAGATAAGATAGTCTTTGAAGTTCCAGAGGACATAATAGGTGGGAAGGTACAGGGAGGCTGTTTAGATTGATATGAAGGAAAACATTCTGCTGATTGCACTTGCCCATGAGTGGAATAACTGGTCTTGTCATTTTAGTGGCCTCGCCATTACTCAGTGTTTAAGAAGGGGCTGAATAACCAGCTACCAGTCAGGGCTTCCCGAGCTAGCTGGACAGTTGAACCTGATGGCTTCTTCCATCTCTAAGGTTTTATGGTTCTCTTCAGCATAATGGCCTTACCTTTGCTTTCACCATAGTGCTTTGCACTTTGTACATGTCCAGAACTATACAATGGAATTGTGTTCTCAAACATAATTTGTTGTCTCATCTCTGAGCTGAGTGTACCTAGTCAGCTCAGACTATATACTTTATACCTTATACTTAACTTTATACCTATGACATGAGTTCTAGATAACTCACTATCCTGGTTACCCTCATCTGTACACATTGTTTCTTTTTAGTGTTGCCATGCCAAGTGTATTGGAACTATTACAGTGATCTAGACACCATACTTTTGTTGACATGATTAAAATTAGTTTTAACCTGCTCACTGTTGGCTCATATATAATGCTTTAATGCTACCAAGTCGTAAATAGCATCCCACACTTATTTACTTTATTTTTTGACCTGAATGCACCTATTTATATTTATCTCTCTTAAAGTTTTAACTTCGCAGGTTTCACCCAGCAGTATTCGATCCTGTTAAGAAAGTTTGGAATCTCAGTTTTATCATCTATGATATTAATCATCTCTCCTATTGTTGAATACCCCTCCAACATTCTAAGCATTCTTTCTCTGTTTTTAACTGCTTCACTGATTAAGGAAAGAACATTGTTAAAGAAAACCTTTTAAAGAAAGGAACAAGGACAGAGCTTTACAGCATTCAATCTGAAACTATATGTTAATTTCTTTCAATCATTCAAAGTCCTTATCTGGATCCACTTAATAGTAATATGATTCAGTCCATATTACGGTACTTTATTCATAAGGATATCAAGCAAAATTTCATCAGATGCAAGACACACTGCCCTTGGCTTTCCTCTTGTCTCCCAGCCTAGAGATACTGTCCAGAAAAAAAAGCCAGTTTAAAATGCTTCATTTTTATTGAATCCATGTTGGTTCTTTGGTGGAAATTACAAAATGAAACTCCTCCCAAACATAGTCTGTTCTAAAACTTTACCATGTATCTATATCGGGTTTATCATTGCTTTCTCTGTAGAACCCATGCTGAGTTTTGTTTGTTTCAATGAGAGAACTCTCTCTTGAAGCAGTAAGTCTCAAGGCATTCTGATAGTGGCCCTAAGATAATTTCCAAAAAAGTTCATTCAGTTCCTAAGATTATTCTGCTAGTTCAAAGAGACCACAAAGTGAGTCTTAGTAGTCCCTTATCTCAAGAAGTTTTTCTTTTTTAATTTCCTAGTGTGAAGACTTTTCTCCTTGCAGGAAAAGCCTAAAATATCATTGAAGCCATATGCTTCTACTTTCTTTTGTCATTTATTTTTTTCTAAAACAATTTTTTTAAAAAAGCTCTTTCTATCTTCAGTTTTTTCACAAGTCTCAGCTAAACATTTGCCTTCCTGACACTCTTCTTACAAGCAATTGGTATTTTCTGCTTGTTCATTTCTAGTAGCCTCTTCTATCTTTTATAGAAACCGTCCTTAAACTAAAGCTCTTTGTGAGGAATCTCCTTGTGACTACGTTGACTTCAGCTGCGTCTCCTTTCCCTCTCTCATCGGGAGAGTTTGTTTGTATTACTAGAATATCATTTTTTAAAACTACTGATCATTGAAAAATTTGTCTAAAGTTGTAAAATCATTTTCTTATTTTTTAGGGTCCATATCAACTATGTGTTGTCTCTCCTCCCCACTAGAAAAACAAGAACAATAAACAAAATTATAGAGTTTCTTTTTGTCCCCTTCATATCTAGAGTGCCACTTAATTCTTCCCCATTGTTCAGTGTTAGATCCCAAATAGATTTTCCTCATTTCTTTATATTTTTGAGACATGAAATTATCATGGTTTTAATGCATGCAGTAAGTACTTCCAGGTATTAATCTCATTTTTAATGCATTAAATCCTATAGTTAGTATATTGGTGACAAGCAAAAAATATTGGAGCTCAGGTTATATTGTTTTATATTTTTTCATCTTCAGAAGACTTCACAGAAACTGATCCACCAGCTTTTATTCTGCAAATAATTGGAAAACTGGAGCTATAAAAATTAGGTGATTTCATTAGGACAGTTTGCAGGATTTTTAATCCTTTGTTCTTACATGTTTCGATCAATACCAAAATGTGCCTAGATAGAGTATTAAAACCATATAGACCTTGGCTGTTTACAGAATCTAGTAAAAGTAAGGAAATATTTCTAGTAACTTGTTGTTTTAGACCGGAGTCTTATCCCTGATCAGCCATATTCTTTGGTCAACTGCATTCGGTAGTTTCTAAAAATTATCATTTCTACGCTGTAACCCAACTCACATCTCCTATAAATTATAACTCCAAATTAAAGAAACAAGTTGCATTCAAACCTCTCCATGTTAAGCCCTTTTAATAATAATGTCTTGGTAGTAAAAAACTGTACTACCAATTTCTGCTCTAAAAAGCTTATGGGGTAACATTTTAGTATTTCTGTTTATTAGATTATCTTACTATAACGTGTTTTGTCCTAGATATATGCTGCCTGTCTTTGAAAGACAAGGATATTTCTTCAAGGTGGTCTCTTTTATTATAATTTTTAGAGAATACATGGTAAGGTTTCATAATGTCTGATTTCATGAAAAGCAGTGTTGAGCTACATTGTCCATGTTCCTTGAGATTTTCACACATAGCCAGTAATATATCTCTCCCATCTGAATAATTAACATAGCTGATGGTAAAAATAAACAAACTAACTCGATTTAGCCCTTCAAAAATTACTTGCCTATAGTTCTCTGAGCATGTGTCTGTTAAACAAGGTTTATAGCATCTACTTCATTATCATGGAACCCAGACTAAATAAATAGTAAAATTATTTTGGGGATTTATAGCTTACAAAATACTGCATACTGTTGGAAGAAGAAAGACATAGATGTCCAAAAATTGGTTTCTGACCAATTATAGAGTAGAGAGTAAAAAAGAATGGAATAAACTATTCTATAATTCCAGCTAAAATTTAGCAATTCTACCTATTATTTTGAGCAGTGAGTTTATAAATGACTTTCAGGTTGTTAGAGTTTAATAAATACACCCCAACTATGATAATGAGACAGCCAAATTACATGAATGACTCACTGTTTAAGCATCAATAATATTTCCACTGGTGGCATCAAATCAGTCTTCAGTTTCTGAATGTGTAAGGAAGTCCTATGCATTACCAATAGTCAGAACTGTCATTTTAGTATATTGAGATAATTCACATCAAACTTGGAGCATTAAGCCAGTTAATAAACTATTTTCACAAAATGCAGAGAGCTATTCTCTTTCACTCTGTGTCTTAAGTTCAAAAAAAAAGAAAGAAAGAAAAAAGACTTAATGCAGTTTGTTTTACTTGACAATCAAAAGCCTGCTAAGCAGGACTTGGTTGTCATCCCAATAGTGGATCATAAAAGCAATCATAAACTGGGGCTGGTTTTTTTTTGGGGGGGGAGGGGAGATTAGCCCTGAGCTAACTGCTGCCAATCCTCCTCTTTTTGCTGAGGAAGACTGGCCCTGAGCTAACATCTATGCCCATCTTCCTCTACTTTGTATGTGGGACTCCTACCACAGCATGGCTTGCCAAGCGGTGCCATGTCTGCACTCAGCATCCGAACCAGAGAACCCCGGGCCGCCGAAGCTGAACGTGCGAACTTAACCGCTGTGCCACTGGGCCAGCCCCCAGACTGGATGTTTTTAACAGGGCCTATAGCCCTAAATGACTAAAAACTCAAGAACATTGTATCAGTATTTGTAACTAAGTTTAGTGTAGTTAAAATGATGAGAATTGTGCCTATGAAGTTATAGTTCTTATAGCTAAAGAATAGGAGCAATCTGGAATCCTTTTCTGATATCAAAAGGAATAGGCTGCCCTTAAGTTTTCTGTCATGGCTTGTTCCATTGGTTTCCAAGTTAAGTAGAATTATGATGTATTAATTTTCCTACCTAACCAGACTTTTATTCTAGTTATTGCTTAACTTCTAAAATCAGAGCTTGTCCTAGATTGCAGCTATCTGACATGCTTGTATATTACCCTCAATAGCTCGTAATTCAGGTGGTTATTGCCCAATTAAATCACAGGAAAGTGTGAGTGATATAAGCCATTAGGTTTGAGAAAGGTAGAAAACTAATTCCTATGTTATAATTGTCTCTAATGAGATGACTGAATCTTTAGAAAAGCCACTTTATTGATCCAGTGATATTATAAGAAGTATTTTTAGTGATTGGAGAATTTTTATTTAGAATTGAAACGAGCTCAACTTGGTTTTCAAAAATGATTATTAAAATAAAAACATGTTATATTTTAAAAGTTAGAAAGGAATGAACAAATGGGTATATCATTCAAATCTTTGGGTAAATTTTGGCTATTCTTTTTCTGTTAAATTTTCAATATTTTTATGGAAATACAGGGATGAATAAATATGTAATATGGCATTTTAAAGTGTTAAAACAGTAACTTGTGGTTATGTCATAATGGTATCTATTTTGCCTGATCCATGTGGTACAGAAACCTAGCCATTCAAAATCTTCCTGAAGGACTAAGTTCTGGACATAGCAGTAAACCCATATCAAGCAATTTGTCTGCAATCCCTTCTAACATCTCCCCAAGGTAGCAGGGTAGTTCCTTCTAATCAGATTCTGTCACAGAGGACCTTTAGAGAGTGTATGTATAGGCTATATTTATAATTAAAAACTCATCCTGAGTCTTAGTAAGATTTTGACTCCCCTTGTCCTAATATGAATGACAACTTGACAATCTAAGTCGTCCAAAGAAAGCACCCTTTAGCAGTGGTCAGCCTATCAATTCATATAAGGTGTAGATCATTCTTCCTTGACATAGCAGTGCCATAAATAGCATTTTTTGACCTCCGTGACCTGTCTTCCTAAGGTTCCCCCCTCTGCCACAAGTTCACATCAAAGACTTGAAGTAGATCTTCTTGCTAAAATTTAAAATCTAGTGAGGTAAAGCATTTTGGTGGTCTACTGGTTAAGATTAGGCATTCTCACCACCATGGCCCAGGTTTGTTTCCCGGGAAGGAAACCACACCACCCATCTATTGGTTGTCATACTGTGGTGGCTGCATGTTGCTGTGATGCTGAAAGCTGTGCCACCAGTATTTCAGAAACCAGCAGATCACCCATGGTGAGCAGGTTTCAGTGGAGCTTCCAGACTAAAACAGACTACGAAGAAGGACCTGGCCACCTATTTCCAAAAAAATTGGCCATGAAAACCTACGAAGAGCAGCAGAGCATTGTCTGATATAGCATGAGAAGGCAAGAGGATGGTGCAGAAAGACTGGGCAGGGTTCCACTCTGCTGGACACAGGGTTCTAGGAGTCGAAATCAACTCGACAGCACTAAAAACAACAAAGCATTTTACCCAGTTGTTTAATAGAATTACAGTGTGCAGTTTGCACCTCATATACTTAGACATTAAATTAAAATATATTTTAGTGATTTAATTCGATTCCAGTAATATTTATGAAGCAGCCACAATGTCCTGAGTACCTACTCTTCTAAGTGCTAGAAAAACAAAGATTGAAAGAAAATCACAGAATCAGTGTTGTCGTCTAATGGGAGAGAAATACATCCAAATATAACAGTGCAGCGTATTAAGTGTTTTAGAAGGTGAACATGTTAAGTTCAACAAAAGCACTTAAGATGTCTTAATTATTTCTACCTTGTGAAATCAGACAAGGCCTTACAGAGGATATGACGTTTAAGCTGAATGAGTAAGATTTCAGCAGGAGGAAAAGAAAAGGAGGTTACATTCTGTGATAAAAAAAAAGAATACCATCAGAAAGGGCAGAAATGAAGGAAAAGAATAAGTTAGAGAAATATGGCATATAGTATAGATTAGTAGAGATGAGACCAAAAAATTATGCTAGAACGAAATTGTGACGGTCTTGCCCAGAAATTTGGATTATATCCCAAAAAACATGATGGAGAGCCCTTGGAGATTGCAGTAGGAAGATGACATGCTCAGATGTAAGTTTCAGAAAGGTCACTGATGGCAGTGTAGAAGATGCGTTGGTATAAAAGAATACAAGTGATAGAGAAACCAGTTAAAAAACTATTTCAGCAGTCCAGATCAGAGATATTATATCCCCTCTGCAAATGTGGAGGCAATAAGTGATATGCTCAAAGGAAGATCCACAGGTAGAGAAGTAGGGCTTGAAGAGTCTAATGGAAGCTTGGAGCACCCCCAATGGGGAATTGGAAATTGAGCTAACCAAGCACTAATAAAAGCTCTGCCAAGTAGTCCTAAATGACCGAAAGTGAGAAAACACAAATTTAGAATGGTGCCAATCAACATAGATACTCAGTTTTCTCTAGCAATGCTGAGTGGCCAGGCAGGAGTAAGAAAGCAGATGGCTGAATACTGGACAGTGTATAGGTAGTGCGTATCCAAGAGGGTTGAGGGAGTTGAGAGTCTAGTCAGAGTGGTCCCGATTGGATAAGCAAGTGAATTCAGGAGGAGATTGTGTGTTCTTGATGAGATCAAAGAAGACACATAGTGGAAGAGAGAAGGAGAGGAAGGTGTAATCCAGGAGAGCTGTAATACTTCAGAAGTGACGTGGTTCACCATGCTGACAAGCTCAACTGTGTGATGTTTTTGGATTTGACAGCTAGAATCCAACACAGAGGGTACTTATTTCAAAACAACTCTTCGATATCCCTTTTTTATGGTTACATCTTGAGGGAAAAGAAAAAACTTTGGAACACTTTGCCACATTATTATGTAAAGTAAGCTATCTAATGGCAAGAGAGAAACACTCATTGATGTGGGAAATAAATCCTATTGATATTAATATGATTTATTATGTATTTCAATTGTTTAGTGAAATATATTAAGTGAATATAACATGAATTATAAGAAAGTGAAAATTGAAGATGTTTTGACTTGCTACCTCCATTCTAAAGTAAACCTCAACTCATTTTAGTCAGGTTTACAGCATCATTGACTGGTCAATCTTTGAATAAAATAATTTTTTAAATATGATCTCAAGGACATTCTGAATGGAATGATTGAATTATATGTATTTGTCCTTTTACTTTTATTGTCTCAGGAAAACTCTTTATCTTTCCTATGGACTCTACCTGTCTGTTGAGTGAAAGACATTTTAGTGATTTATCTTTTCTATAAAGATATGCTGCATAGTCTGGACTTGAAATGCGATCCGCAAAGCCAGGCATGCCCATAAATCTGAATCTCTTATTCTTTTTTTATGTAGAAAGAGAAGATATTTTCCACATGGAAAAAATACTAAAATAGGATTGGCTTCTCTAAGGTAAAACCAACACATCTATAGTATGATGTACTTTGTTTAAATCTTGTAGGTTTATTGAACCCACAAATAATAGTTAACACTTTTTAATGAGTGCTAACTATTCTAAGGCACTATTCTAAGGCCCTTGCATAATATAACTCACTTAGTCCTCACAACAACCCTAAGAGGTAAATACATACTACTATTATCCTCATCGTCTAGATAAGGAAACTGAATTTAAGTAACATGAGCCAGGACTCCCCACTAGTTAATAGCAGATCTGAGATTCAGACAAAGACATCCTGACAGCACAGCAGAGTGAATGCTCTCAAGCACTGACTGTCCCTCGGGTCTATCATTTTAATTCAGGTTAAAATTTTGCAAAATGTTTCCCTTTTTTGTATATATATTAGACCTAAAGAAACTAAAATTTTTAGGTTTTATTATAGCAGGTTAAGATCACCATTAATATGCTCCATCAAATAAAGCAAAAACCTACACACTAATTTACATTTTATTGCCAAAAATTATAATTAGTGTACCTTCCAATTATAACCAATTGGTGTACCATGATATGTATAAACAGTGAACTAATTCCACCACTTGAGTCAAAACTCTTAGTATTTTAAACTTTGACATGATTACTTTTATAGCTAATTTGTGCCAAGTTAATATTGTGATATTAAACAAAAAACACTTCCCAAGGATTAAGTCTTGAGACCAATTTGAAAAGTATTTTGTGTGATGGCCAAACAAAATTATTACTTCAGTTTTTCCTTCTAAGTTCTTCTTGATCCATCTTCTTAGAAACAATCCATATCTTTCTGCCCTTTTTTTTCCTTGGTATCAGGTAAAAGATTTTTTAATTATTTTTTAATCTTTTGGGAGGGTTGGAGGGGTATAAAAGCAATAGATTTAAGAGTAAAATTGGGAGGTGCTACTGATCTTCCCAGTTCCTACTCAGATGCCAAATCTGATGTATTGTGTGTTAGTCTTTCTTCTCGTTGAAAAACATTGCTTCCTAGCACCTCTTACAAATCTGAAAAGTCAATTTGTGTGCCCTGAAAGGAACTAGTAAAGAATGCAACATTCACACTTTCATCTGCTTCCAACTTCTAATTTCTCATTTGTAGTATGCAGTATGTGGTATAAAATGAAAATTCATTACCAAAATGAACTCCAGTGAAATTGTTACATTTTCTGCATCTTCTTTCAAAATATTACATGTAAAAGCACTTTATAAGTAGAAAGCAAAACACAAATGTTAGCATCATAATCCTTGTTATTACTAAGCTAAGAGGCTAGATTGATTTGCCTTGAGAACATATACACTAAATTGAAGAAGAGTGAAAGTTGTTCTGGGCTATTTCTTAGAACTTTTTTAAAAAAGGAATACTAATTAGATTATATGATATTTTGTAAAAACAACAATGCCTCTATTAAACTCCTAGATCCTATTTAAGAAAACCAAATTCAAAACTAGTGAATAAATTATTACTTTTAACCCATATGTTCTGGCCTTTGATTTGACATTTTGGTAGTAATTGATGTGGGTATCTGTAACCCAACTTTCTTAGCAGATTGCCATGGTAGCTCCTGAGGTAAGGTACCAGTTCACTGGAGCTTCAGGCTTTGTCGATGCTAAATGCAGAAGCTACATTTGATTTCAGCTTGTCTGTTTCTATGGGGAGCAATGTACCACAGATCTTTCCACTTCCCAGGCTTACTTTTTCATCACCATGGAGACCAGATCTGCCCACACAACTAAGATCTGAAACCATTCCTAGTATGGCTAAAACTAAAGCCTTGGGAACCAAGGCCTTCTATAATTAAAGTGTATTGTTTTGTTAAAGAAGAGTTCTTGCTTCTGCTTTTGAAGTATTTATTGATTTTCCACAAAGAGAAAACAGGCTTCCTCGTGCTGTGAGGAAGGTTTACAATAAGGAGAAAGAAAATGTCATCATGACATTTTCCTTGGTCAGGTTCTGGTTTTATGTGTATTTATGGTGTGTATTCTATATAGTCAATTACTATGGAGTAATGTTTTATTTCAAATTAGGTAACAGTTTTCCTAAATAGTAGTAAACACATATACGGTACACTTCATGGTGGTCTTAAAATGCTGCTTTTAATTTTAGTTTGGGATTTTCTAAAGTTGTTTCTAAGTCCTAAATTGGTGTCTTTTAGATTAGTTCTGCACTTGCTAACAATAAAGTCAGTATGAGAAAAGTTATTCTAGAACCTTGATCATAACTATACATGGCCTTAAGAAAGGATTGGTGTAATTTATCACTATAAATCTAGCTACAGCACATCCGGGTAGAGTTGATGAATTATCTGTGGAAGATCATACACACTAGTGCAACTGTATTCTAATGTGTTCTCTTTTTTCTTTTATTGTGGTAGTAATGTGTTTATTTACACACACACACACACACACACACACATACATACATATATACATACATACATACATATACCCGTATCACAAAAAGGGCCAAAAGTTCTAGAGTTCTTTGATGATCACATTTGTTATGGAGATGCTATTTACACCATAGCTGCTGTCATTGTTGTCCCATCCCATGTCCGTCCTGTCCTGTCATGTCATCCCCGTCCCACCTCATACCTCTGCCGCCAAATGGCACCAGTCAAGAGATGGTAAGGAAGTCTTAAGTGGAACTTGAGAATCCAAAATTCACCTCTTGATTTGCACATCCTTACAAATTCACAACTCTAGTTTGATGGGTTTTTTTCACCCTACAGAAGGCAGCATGGTCCTTGTTTAATATAAAATCACTGAATAGGAATTCCAAAAAAGCCTGACTTCAATGAAATATGGAATTGTCCTTAATTTTTATTTATTTATTTATTTATTTATTTATTTATTTATTTATTTATTTATTTATTTATTTTTGAGGAAGAATTGCCCTGAGCTAACATCTGCTGCCAATCCTCCTCTTTTTGCTGAGGAAGACTGGCCCTGAGCTAACATCCATGCCCATCTTCCTCTACTTTATATGTGGGACACCTACCACAGCATGGCTTCTCAAGCGGTGCCGTGTCCACACCCAGGATCCGAACCGGTGAGCCCCGGGCTGCGGAGAAGCAGAACATGCGAACTTAACTGCTGCACCACCGGGCTGGCCCCTGTCCTTAATTTTTAAAAGATATTATGAATAAGCCAGCACCATAAAGGTGCTGTAAATTAATTAATTTACAAATGGAAAACAAATTTATTAGTATAATTGGATTTTTTATTTTGTTCACTAGCAGAAAGTTAGCAATTCATTGCTATATTTGAATGCAAATTAACTTGTATGATACAGAGAACCTTCTGACATTTCAAACACTTGAATTTTGCAAAAGGAGCTCTCCCCCTAACAAAGTCCCAGTATGATTCTAGTTTTCTGTGATTATGCTGGTGAGCGTGAAATTCAACATGTGATGCTAAATGTTCAACATAGATATAGCTGGAAAGCTTTTGCAGGAGCTGCAAAGTCATTTGTATTTTCCCATAAGAACATTGAGAGTCAGCTTATCTCTAACTACTTTCTTCAAAATGGCAGTGCTATACAATTTTGTCAGGAGGGAAATAAATGAAACTCATAATAGGGCATTTTAAAAAAGAACATATTCTTCATATGTTCTCAGATTCTATAGTTTTCCATCCTAAATGCCAGATGAGTTTGCTGGTCTAAAACGTTAATAGCCAATAATTTCTATGACAACTAAGATTGAGTATGAATACTCATTCTATCTTCTGAGTTTTTAGCTAAGATGGATGTTTGTGCTGATTTGTTTACATCCATGCTCTGTTTCTAACAAACATGATTTTAAAGTGATTTTCTTACCAAAATAATTTTTTTCTTATTATATACACAATACATTTTGAATACCTAAAAATATAAAAATTTGAATATCAGAATATGCAGATGACTTTAACACTGGGGATTTATGAGAATAGTCTATGATGTAATTATTGTAGATTGAAAAATAGAGAATATGAAACGTTGATTAAGGTGAGAAATTAGATTTATAACAGTTTTGAGGTAAAGAAAAATATGAATTCTGATAAGTAACTGTCAAGATAGAATTTTAGGTTCTTACAATTATCTCTTGAATTTTCTTTTTACCTTTCTTGGCACTTTCTTTGCTGGGAAAGGTATTTTTGGTTGTCCTTTTGCTAAGAAATTCAGTCGGCATTGCTCCCTAAAGCAGCTCTTCCTTGCCAAAGTTGCTAATGAGCAAATGATCCCAAATGTCAGGCTGGTATGCCAAGGAGGTTAGTAATAAGGCATTAACATTTAGAAGTTACTGAAGGGGGAAAATCAATATTGCAATTTTTTGTGATATTGTAAGCTCAGTCAGAAAAAGTAAGCAGAAGTCCATTTGAAGCTTCTACATTCATAAACAGTGTTCCAGCCTGAGAGGAAGTGTCTTTAAACTTTTAGCCTAAGAATCACTCCTTTTTTTGCTCTACTCACAACCCACACACGTGCACCCACACACCTGTTGTACTCTTGTTGAAAAGAATTTAGTGTTTTACTCACTTTTGCAGATCAGTATCGCTTTTTCCCTTCATTTGGCCTGGAGGGATATCATGATACTGGAGCTGATACTGAATGCTATTCTTACAAGAAAAAAAAGAAAAGAATTCCACCAAAGTCAAGTTGGCAGTACTTTCAGGATAGTATATGAATTTAGTATGAAAATAAGAATAGGGTGGACTCTATAGAGCAAAAATTCACAAAAATCTAGGTTACTGTTAATTTGAAAAAAATATATATATATGTCTTCACTTACTTTAGATCAAATTTTCAGGAATTAGGAAGTTGTGCCGTTGATCATCTACTTACTAAAAAAGCTGGTCAGTAAAAACACAATTTGCATAACATCAAAATTTACTGACCACAATCAAGTTAGTTGATCAGTAGCTTGACAGAGGACATAAGGGCAAAGTCCTCTGTTTACTATAAGCAGGTTCTCATGGAGTGAACATGCTAGGCGTATCTTTTTTTTTTTAACTTTTTATTAAGATTATGATAGTTTACAACCTTGTGAAATTTCAGTTGTACGTTATTGTTAGTCATGCTGTAGATGTACCACTTCACCCTTTGTGCCCTCCCCCCACCCCCCCTTTCCCCTGGTAACCACCGATCAGTTCTCTTTGTCTCTATGTTTAACTTCCACCTATGAATGGAGTCATGCCGAGTTCGTCTTTCTCTATCTGGCTTATTTCACTTAACATAATACCCTCAAGGTCCATCCATGTTGTTGTGAATGGGACGATTTTATCCTTTTTTATGGCTGAGTAGTATTCCATTGTATGTATGTACCATATCTTCTTTATCCAATCATCAGTTGATGGGCACTTAGGTTGGTTCCACGTCTTGGCTATTGTAAATAATGCTGCAATGAACATAGGGGTGCATGGGACTTTTGGAATTGCTGACTTCAAGTTCTTTGGATAGATACCCTGTAGTGGGATGGCTGGGTCATAAGGTATTTCTATTTTTAATTTTTGAGAAATCTCCATACTGTTTTCCATAGTGGCTGCACTGGTTTGCATTCCCACCATCAGTGTATGAGGGTTCCTTTTTCTCCACAACCTCTCCAACATTTGTCACTTTTTGTTTTGGTTATTTTTGCCATTCTCACAGGTGTAAGGTGATACCTTAGTGTCGTTTTGATTTGCATTTCCCTGATCATCAGTGATGATGAGCATCTTTTCATGTGTCTATTGGCCATCTGTATATCTTCTTTGGAGAAATGTCTGTTCATGTCCCCTGATGCTAGGCGTATCTTTACAACCCCAACTGCCTAGGTACAGATACCCTTAACTGTTATTCCACCAGAATGTCCAATTTGGAGAATTCAAGCCAAGTGCAATGGGCAAATTTAAATAGGTTGGGTCATAGAAGTATAATCAGTGTTCTGAAGACATTTTTACCACCCAGTCACATAAGTGGATCAAGGTTCAGATGAGATTGGAACTGCTTTTCAGAGTGCTTATCAGGTAGGAGACAATGTTCTAGTAAGGTTGGAAGGACCAAAGAAGAACCCTTTGAGAGAAATAGGCAAGAAAATAATTGAGACGTAGTTGGTCCCAAGTTGCCTTTTCATTTTGACAGACCAGACACAGTCACAGATGAAGTGTGTCACATGTAATTTACCTGTTCACTCCATTGGCAGTTCTATCTCTGAGTTACTTCACACCAATTATCATCCAGACTGAACATGATCTGTTTAATTGCATCCTTTTAATATAACCATATGAGGTCGTGGTAGAGGTTGGAAATTCTCATAAATTAAAAATATGCATTGTTCATCTCTGAAGTATTGAGTTGGTAAAAAAAAAAGTGTATTTGCTATAGTGGGTTCATGTCTCAGACTTCAGCTATGTTACCTCTGTAGCTATTTCATCTGGAAATGAGAGTTTTAAAGAGATTAAACTAACAAAAGACAAATTAACAGGAGAAAAGGCATATAAATTTTAGTCTGTTCATTTAATTTTTATGTGCACAGAGGCCTTCATAGAAAAGAAGTGAAGACCCAAAGAAGCAATTAGAGCTGTGGGCTTATATACCATTTTAACAAAGGATGATAAATTGTGGAGAAGTGACAAGACAGAGGAAAAGGGATTTGGGCTTTTAGGGTGGTAAATTGTAGAAATGTAAATATATGGGGGAAACTAGTGGAAGATAAGGGTTATTTTAGTAAGGTTTGTTTGTGCAGACCCATCTCAATGCCAGCTTTATGTCTCCAGTGATAAGGGTTGTTCTCCTAATGTGGGATTGGAGAGGGGGAACACCTTCACAAAGGGAAATTTGTCTTGCTTTTAGGCAGATAGGAGGATGGCAAAGAGATCTTTCTACATCAAGTATTTTTATTTTCTATTCCAAATATATTAATTAAAATTAATATATCCATATAATATATATTATTAGTGTAATTACATATAGTATAATTACAATAATATACATTATTAGGATAATTGTATAATTACATTATAGTCATATAATTGAATCTGTATATGTGTATATACAGTCATGCACCACATAACAACGTTTGGGTCGATGACGGACCACATAGATGACGATGATCTCATAAGATTAGTACCATATAGCCTAGATGTGTGTAGTAGGCTATAGCATTTAGGTTTGTGTAAGTACACTCTATGATGTTTGCACAATGACAAAATCACCTAACAACACATTTCTCAGAATGTATCCCCATCGTTAAGTGACATATGACTGTATATATTTGTACTTAAAAAAGTAGAGCTTCATTTTATTGATAATTTTTAACTACAAAATTTTAAGACAGAAGTGGGGAAGGAGTTGTACAGCTATACTGTGAACCCTTTGAGGTCAGACTATCATCTTTGGATATTTATGTGTAATATTGTATATACCCATAGGCACGTTAGCACCATAGTAAATCCTTATTGAACAATGTGTATCTAGACTATTTTAAAATCTGAATGGTGACACTTGGGATGACAATATAATGTGGCAAAATTCCATAGTACATATTTCTGAAATATCTATATACGTTTCATTGAAAATAAACTGATAGTAAATTGAATGAACATATTAAGTTTTCTGTGACTATTAAATATTTAAAAGACCTTTTCAATTGTTGCTGATATATAAGCTTACTTTAAAGGGTACCTTAGGTCTGCCTTTATTTCAGATAATGGTTTTTAATGCAGATAGAAAAAGCCAGAGTGTGGTATACTCATAATAACTAATTAAGTCCTAAATGCACTCTAAGATCATAATATAGCAGAAGGTACATTAAATGAGATACTATTTTCATAAGGAAATGCTCTGTCTCCTGTGAATTATACACAGAGGGTGGAATTGTGGTTTGGCAATTTAGAAGAACATTCTAATTATCTGGAAACAGTATTTCCTTTTCTGTTTTGCCTGTGGCTAGGTTCATCACATATTTTATTTTACCTGTAATTGCTAAAGATCTCCGTAAGTGCTCTAAGTATAAGCACAAACTATATTACTTTTTACTATTGATGACTTTATTTTTTAAAAGAAAGCTTTATCATGAAAATTTTACTCTTCATTCATAAAATAAAAATAAAGACATTCCAGTTCCTTCTTCCTATGGTATTGAATAAAAAATAAGCAAACAAACATTTTTAAAAATCTGATATCTTTTCTATTTGAACTCAACCTTTATGAGAAAATAGGCCCTCAAAACTTGGACAGATAACTACTCAAGTCACAATTAACAAGTCTCTCTCTTGGTCCCAACATTCTGAAGCAAGGTACCAGCCCACTCTTTCCAATACTTACATGAAGAAAAGTAATTATCACTGACTGTCTAGTTTGTGGTGTTAGATATTCCTGTTTTTCAGAAAGAAAAACTTAAATCTGAACACATACATTTCAAAGAAGGGGAGGCTCCAGATATTTCTGTTAAACAAATAAGCTTTTTTAAAAAGCACAAAATAAGGCCACCCTGATGGCCTAGAGGTTAAAATTCAACATGCTCTGCTTCGGCAGCCCAGGTTCAGTTCCCAGCGCAGAACCACACCACTTGTCTGTCAGGGGCCATGTTGTGGCAGCAGCTCACATTTTAAAAAAAAAAAAAAAGGAAGATTGACAGCAGATGTTAGCTCAGGATGAATCTTCCTCAGCAAAAAATAAAATAAAAAGCACAAAACAATTCTACTCTCCCAGGAGCTTCACAAGTGTTAGTATTGATACGCTTGGATGTCTGCCATTGATGACCTTTGTTATCTGCAGGCAGCTTAAGACCAGTAGTCCCCGGCTTTGCCCTTAAATTTGCCCTCAGGCCCACTGATAATGGAAGTGAATAAATGAAACCAAATTTTCTCTTAGAACTCAGAAGTAGGAATCTTTGAACGTGCTGTTCTGGGTTAAGCACTTCTTATTTCCATTTTGACATATTTTTTGTCTTTCATTCATTAAGGAAAATATTTCTTTCACCTATTTTGTGTTCAGACTTAATCATTCTCTTGTAAATGTGTATGCCTCCATCCTGACCCTGTATTCTGATCCTCAGGCATTTGATTGAAGGATCATCAGCCCTCCCTAGCAGGTACACTGTTAGAAGACTGATTACATTTCCAAAACTTACGTTTCTAGAATTTATATTTCTGCTTATTATTTGAGTGGTCCTTGGTGTGGGGAGATTTTTAAATTCATAAAACAAAAAGAGAAAGAAACGTCTTCCTCAACATAAAGATTCAATCTGTGAAGAGCTTGCACGGAAAGTGGATCCATACTGGAATAAGTCATCCTCTACATGACTCAACATGGCATTACATCTGGGTCCACCATTCAGATCTCGAGGGGTTTTGTAACAGGGACGCGGGATCTGTTTCTTATTATCCAGCTGGGCTGGTGGCCTCATAATTGGAAGCTTTAGTGATGAGTGGAATTTCAATAAATATTTATTAAGTAATATGCCAAACAGAAACATTACTGATTTTCCTGGGATAGCATAGACACGTTGCCGTTATTTCAAAATGTAATTGGTTAAAAGCTTGGTAAATAGTGATGTTTATTTTTATAGCAGGAAGTAGGGAATGTTTTTATAGTTTTAGGATATTGGCCAAAAGAAAACAAAACAATCAAGAGCCATATAATTTGTTTTGTTGTTGTTGTTGCTTTTTAAGGAACATGCAGTTTCCACTTGTCCCTATAAAAACAGGAATAAAATTAGTCCTATAATAAATAATTTTAACTGGTTTGAATATTTTTAATTATTTGAATGGGGATAAATGAATTTGTCAGCTACAAAGGAGAAGGGTAGAAATAGGAAGAGAGAGAAAGCCCAGTGAAAACACAAAGGGAGAGAAAAGGCGAGAGTGTTGAGGGCCAGAAAAAGATTTGCAAAAAGTTAAAGACACATAAGATCGACAGAAGTCAAAGATAGGCTTTCATGGAACGGTATCATTCTGAAGCAGGTTTGTTTTTGTGTTTTAGAGATTTCGTGTAGATTAGCCATGTACTGTTCTGTTGTATCTGACCCTCCTGGCCCACCAGTGCTGCTCATACTTGAGATTCTGAATGTGCACACCAAGAGGTACAGTTGGGTCAATGGGCTTGAGTCTAGAAGTATCTTTATAGTTGTTCTGTTTGCCTCAAAAATAAGTAGGAACTATTTAACACTACATCCAAGTATAGCTTTAAAGAATTTATTCAAGCAGTTTACCAAGGCCTCTTTCATTTTGCTGTGTTTTCAGTAGACCAAGATATTTCAACCAGATTCCTTGGCAAAAGCCTTGAAATAACATGTTTGAGCTATTGCATACAACGTTATACTGGTGATGAGACTAGACTGAAAATAAAACGCTATGTGATGTGCCCAACTATAAGGTTCTGACTTACAGACTCTTTGTATATGCAGTACAAAAATTGGCATCACTCCAACCAGCCCTACCCACAGTGTAGCCCACCCCAGTGTACTGGCCTAAAGCAGGAGGTCTCAAACTGCAGTGGGCACAAGAATGATCTGGGTTGCTGGCTTAAAATGCAGATTCCTGAGTTTCATATCCAGAAATTCTGATTCAACAGATTAGGGGTAGGGCCCAGTAATCTGTTTAACAAGCAGACCTCCACCCCTGAGATTTGGTAGCCAGTGGTCCTGACCACTACTAGTTGAAGAGACACCTTGCCTTGGGGAGGTATCTCCTCTTATGCTAATAGATACAGACTGGGACCTAGCTGTAGCCATTTTGAAATAGCCGTCCTCCCCCACCATCCTGCACTCTGACAAGGCGTTCACCTGAGGAGGTGTTTTGAGTATCTTGGAGTATAATTCAGCAACCCAACGGAAACAATGTCGTAAATGTAACTAAACCTGACTTGATTACCAGTCATCAAGTCTGACTCTTGATCTGGCTCTAGTTCAGGTTTAGTGTGGGTTAAGTGCAATAGAAATTAAACCACTCATGTAACGTTGTTTCTGAGGAGAAAGGAGGGATGTGTTCAAAACAATTTACACAATGTTTGAATTGCATAGATAATTTAGGAAAAGTTTAAACTTAGAAATGACCTTGTGCCCAAGGTTAGATTGCTTCTGGTTTTGCTATCTGAAATTTCATGACCTTATGAAACAAAGTGATAGAAGCCAGAGCTAGCATTCCAGTATTATAATTTTCTAAAAACTGAGGTGTTGTCTTTTGTTTCATTTGACCTACATATGAAGATTACTTAGTTCCCAGCCCCTTTTCTGCAAAAGAAGGGTATGATATGATGAACAAAAATTAATTCTGCTCATTTCTGAACCATGCTGCATCCTGTTTTCTAGGTACTGTGTTATGGGTGACACATGCCCTTCCTATTTTCCGAGGGAGGTAGTAATGAACAACATGCTTTCTCTGTTCCCTTTCCCACTCTGTTCCCTCCTCTTGATATAACTCAAAAGGTACTACAGGATGTTGCTGATTTGTGCCTGGTGACAATATTTGGATTCCTCAAAGTCCAAAATGAAATGAACTAAAAGAGACTACAGTTTTATTCTATCCTAATTGTTCTTAGTTTCCTAGGTCATTCAGAAACTTTAGTCTCTTCTAGTTTCTTAACTCCTTGGCATCTGCCTTATGCTCAGATATAAAGTCTCTCTTTCATCACGTTTACCCTGTTAGAGCTTTTCGTCTCTCTTCCCTTTGTATTGGTCAGCCTTCGGCCTCCTCATTGGAGCCACACTAGCTGGACTCTTTAGCTCACCAATTAGCACATGGTAGCATATATATCAGGGTTGTTAGCTAGAAGGTAGACCATGGATGAATTTGAGGAAAGATCTTGTATAGAAATATAGTTTAAGTTTCTTGAAAGATTGATCATTTTACATGTATATGGAGGATACATTTAACAAACTTTTCTGATTAAAATTATAGGTGTGCATATATAAATATAGAGGTGGGAAAAGATGTATTTGCGCTGTGTATTATTTTGTATACATAAGATTGGCGTTTTCAAATAACCAAGCTTAAAACAAAAAGTGTCCCATTTATGGCCAAGTAGACTTGCATGCCAACAGAAAGACATTATGGTATTAAAACCATATGCAATTCTAGCCATATTTTTCTCTTTCCTCTTCATGGGTATTGCATGATGGTATTTCTAATACAAATACTAATATGCTTTGGAAGTAATGGCACTCGCAGGTCTTTCATCATATTGTATCACTGCTTTATCATATTAGGCTAATACACTGCGAGAGTTGGTAGAACCTCTCCATGCCAAATCGGATCCACTTCTGTTGGCACTCAACCCATTGGACTCACAGATTGATAAGCTAATGTTTAGAGAATTTAGATCGGAGAGAGTCGGCACGGCGCAGACTCAGCATCAACCTCTTGCAAGCAACTAAAATGGCCTCGTCCTTGCTGTTTATAACAGAAAACAGACTTAAAAAGCTTAGACCATCAAGTGTTTTGGATTGGGGGCCTCCCTAAAGGGATATTAAGAGGGGCAGGCCACTCATAAGAAGAATGCGAGCTTTCTACACTGGGACTAGCATAAGATCAAAGCCAATCAAGATGGAGCACAGTGACAGAAAACTGCCGGTTCTGTGGGAGAACAGAAGGGGAAGGGTATTGACTGGGGAAGGGCTCTGTGTGGTGACACCTCAGTTGTGTTCTCCTGACACCAGGAAAGGAGAGGGATCAGCTCCAATAACTAGAAAACCCTGGCTGTTTAATGGACTCTTCGGTGGCCTCTTTAAGGCAAAGCAGAGGAAGCAAATTCTGTGTATTGTGTATTTTGCATTTTTAAAATTTGACGTGCTGTATTGTACTAAATTAAGTGTAATCTATTAAGGCAAGGTATACACAACTTGCTCTGAAACTTACTATGTTTATTCCATTATAAAGTGTATTCAGGTGCAACACAGAGACTGCTTTCGGTGACACTAATGAAGAAAATTCCTCATGCCAGGCTTTATTAGATTCCTCAGCTAAAATCCTAACTTTCTCCTTATTTCTTGGCAATTGTATACAAATGGTGTTGTCTCATAGGACAGGCATGAGCTATTCTTTTCTGTAAAAGTTTCCTAATCTATAGGCTGTGGTTTTCACTTTTGAAAAGGTGTTTTGTCTGGATGTCTTTCAAACTAGCTTCAGATATTATTTAATACTATGTAACTGGGTCCCCTATGGCTCAATATTGCTTATTTTTCTTCTGTAGTGGATGTGAAATTTCCTTTATTTAGTTGGATAAGATACTCTGTAATAATTTCAATGCTAATTAATGGATATTTCATACTGTGCAATGAACAAATAATTTAACATTGTATTTGGAAATGTTTTTTTCTTCCTGTCGCCGCAGTGTGTGGTATTGCATAATGTGAATACCTGTAAAAATATAAATTAAAAATAAAAATATGACCAATTGGTATTAGATCTTTTTAGATAGCTAAATAATTTGCTAAGTATGCTTGATAGTAAATATCTTTCTAAAGAGAAGTAATCTATGCTTCTTTCTTACAAATGGAATTTGTGTTGTGAATAAAATCACATTGATCTGCCTTACAATTGCCTCTGTGCTCTAACCATTTTAATGTGTTTTTTTAAGTATATATAAAAATGATGGTTCTGGTATGTAGAAGTCCATCAAAAAGCATTTTGTTGGCATTTAATATTAGTGGGCTTGTCTTGGGTCATTCTCCCTGTTTAAGTCATAGTAAAATTTTATGATATGAAAAATTTTAGTTTTTTCTCATTGAGGAATATGGTGCCTCCACATTAATTTTTAAATATAATCATCTCTTAGCTTTGGTTTTAAACTGTCCCCTTAATGAATTCTTGCCTGGGAGCCAGTACCTTGACCTCCATGTCTCTATTAGTTAAATTTTCTAAATTCTGTGGGTAAATCTAGAATCTGTCATTTATGTTTGTGATTGTCCTTCAAAGAACCTTCCCTTTGGGTCAATAAATCAATGCCAAGGACATGCAAGATTTTGCCATCTGAACTATTTGTCATAAAAACTACAGTAATATTCTGAAAATTCAACCACTGTCAAATATTTGTGGCCTTAACCCATATAGTTTGGTAGATATTACATGCTTAGAGAACGAGGTATAGAATAAGCCAGCTCTGTCTCTTTTGTCACATCTTTATGAAAGTTAGCTTAACTGTTGCGCAGAAGGGATCGACAGCCACTAGAATGGGCTTTACTTAATTTGGTGAAGCACAAGGTCATTCTTACAGGGATGAGCTTCACATGTTCTTTAAAAATACACTTAGCAATATTGGTTGATTCATGCAAGCTGTCCTTTTAAAAGAAGGGCTTTTTCCTCACTAAAAACAATTTTTTCCATCAAAGAAATTGTTATTTTGCCTAAAAGAAAACAAACAAATTACTTCTAATTATGAAAAGAGTAGTTGATTACAGAGTGACAAGTAAAAGCCAGCTTTTAAAATCTTACGCTTTTTTTCTGATATAACAAACTGCCCTCTCCCCAGTTTTACAATGCTAGACATAGCTAGTTAACTCATATAAAAGCATGAATTAAGAGAGCTAATATTTAATTATAAAACAATTCAAATTACAGTGTAAACTCCTGAATACATAATCATCTTTGGCATAAAACCTACAAACATTAAACCCATCTACATTAAACCCATTAAAAATTTAATTGTCAACTTACATATAAATAAGTGGTTCCTTACAGTGCACTAGTAAATTAGTATTCAGAAAATATTCCCATGTCTCAATGCAAATGTTAATTGCCCTTCATGACAAGAATAGTGCTCCACGTACGTGACGCCATTATCCTGGAAGCCTTAGCGGGTGTACAAGAACGAATGCCTCTCACATTTGACTGGTGACTAATGCTACTATGTCCAGCCTTCTCTCCCCCTTGTGACTTAGCCTTTCCTAGTCTTCTGTGCTCAACCACCCAGCTGTGTTGTGGAAGGAACAACTGTTTCCATGAGGACATTGTCCAATTTTAAAAGAGCACAGTTCCCTTCCAAAACATGTACCAAAACTCGTTATCCTTGTTGGCTTGGTTCTTCAAGAACCCAGTTGGTATACTCGTTTTGTTTTGTTTTCATTTTTTACTCTCCTTCAACATTGTCATTGCAGAGGTGGGGAAATGGGGAGGACACCAGAATGAAATTATAGGTCGCCAAGTTTGTATTCCGCTCTCCTTAATTTTCACCAAAGAAACGTGAATGAAATTACATGATAGACTGTCATAAAAATTACACCATCCCCTGATAGGGAGCCCTCTTTGGAGTATTTCATGTGTAAAGTAGAGAAAACCATCATTCAGTTTAAACATTGGATGCATGAGGCCAGGTAGACGACTGGGAAATGCAAACGAGAGTGAGGTGTAAACGCTGAGGGAAAGTCACAGTCTAGGTCTCTGAAGGAGGGTACACATGGGGCCACTGAGGTACAGGAAGCAAAAACATTGGAATTTCTCCTCAGGTTTTATATCTCATCCTTTCGAATTTCTTTTATGTGTTTGTTTTATAACATGCATATCTATTAATATAGAGTAATACATGTATATAAGTTATGAATAACAGAAGTATTTTAACTGGTAAGGGTGCACAATCAAAAAAGTTTGGAAAACACTAAGCATGAGTGTAAGGAAATCTGTCAACCAAAGACCTTTTAGTATTTGAGAAATGCATTATCATTCTTGCCGTTTGCAAGAAAGTTCCCACAAACTTATTTTGCATTAGCTCATCTTTTCTTTGAGCTTTATCACTACCTGGAGGTCATATGCAACCTGAAAGAACCAAACAATGAACTGTTGGGCTGCTCACCACTTTCCTAGAGTCACAGTATTTCTTAGTGTAGCTAGAAGAGCAATGAGACAATAAAAAGGATCTTCTTTCACCCCTGCCACGTATGACACAGCCAGAAATGACCCTCCCTTGGCACAAAATACAAGTTAATTCGTCAGTAACTTCATTGTAATCCTCAAATCTATCAGTCAATGAAATTTTATATGGGAAAGAACCTTATATGTTCTCAATGAAATTTTATATAGGAAAGAACTTGATATGTTCTCTTTAATAAAATTGGAATAGAAAAGTTTGCCATCTGACACAGGACTAAGTGACATGTTGTAAATATAAATATAATTTGGGAGGGAATTTATTCCTGCATAGCCCTAGAATTCCTGAATAAATTAAATACAAATTAAAATTTCATTGTAGCAGTGATACACCTCCTCATTAGGAGTCGTGGAAGGTTCCTATGTATGTCCTGTGGTTTGCATGTGGTCTTCTACACTTTGCCAACTTTCAGAAAACATTCATTCAAATTGCAAAAGAGCCGGTTTTCAGCCAGTGCTCCAGTGGCTGAACTGGCACGTTGAAAGAAAGTCAATCAGGAAGCAGAGCTCACCAAGTGCTTGCCTCCTCTTCCAAAGCAAGCCTCTTCTAGAAGAAGAAAAGCAAGGGTTTTAAAAAGAGAAACCAGAAGAAAAGTGAGAAGGAGACGAAGAAGAAGAGGGCAAAAAGAGAAGAAAATAAAGGTGCTTTCATATTTTCAGTTGCAACAGTAGCCCAATTGACTTAATTGGTATTCATTTGAGAAAAAAAAACAAGGAAACCAATTGAAAATTATAAAAGAAAATAAAGGTCTGTTTTTGTCTTGAATGTTGAGTTCTGTGTTGTTTTGACTGTTGAGCACAGTGAATCAGATTTAGAATGTGACTCTGCCCCTCACCCCCTCCTTTGAAAATAGAAAGGCTCTTTGTCTAGTCTTATAATGTTAAGTAATTGGTGGCATTTTGTGGTAGCCTGGCATCTCAATCCTTCATCCTTCCTCATCCCACTGCTGTGTCTTGTGGTGTTGCATATGTGTATGATGTGTAGTGATGGGGGAGGGGGCTTTACTTATCTCTGCTAGGAGCCACACTATTCCATTACTATACTTGGAAATGTTTCTGTGTTCCGTCTCATTGTGATTCCTTGTTCAAATGTGCTGCCCAGAGATAAATCCATGCTCAATTCTTCTTACAGCTATCAAACCAGATTCTTTGTAGAACTATGTTGTCCTTTGGTTGAATGCTTTTTTCCTCCTTAACGGCAAGAAGGGAAAAAATAACTTTCAGTTTTTATTTTATTTAATAGCTGTGTTTGTCACTTTTTTTAGTAAATCTTTACTTATCCTTCTTAAAGTAAAACTACATTGAAATTTTATAAAAAATCAATCATCTGGCCCAGTATTCCACAAACTTTAAGAACTGGGGAGAAAGAAAATTGGGTAAGAACTTTTTTTAACAAAATATATACTCCTCACAGTGTTAGGTAATATGGAAGAAGGTTATCTTAAAATAAAAATTTACTATGTAAAAATACTTCTACCTCTCCCTTAGATCCTAACGCTAGAATCTGAGTCCCTTTTTTTCCTTCCCCTTCTTTCAAGAACTGAAAAACTAATAATACATTAGGCCACCTGATACCTAAACTACTATAATTCACATCAGTTAGGCCTCCCATTTCTCTCCTACCCTCTGTTCTATGAAATTACATCTAGCTTTAGATGCAGTCTTGCCTTGAGGCAAAAAGGATGATAACTAGTAAATAATTCCTCGGGCTCCTTTCCTGGCCTATGATTTTATGAAATGGAATTATGCTGTTCAAATGGATCCTTGTTTACAACTCCATTTAGTTACTCTGAATGACCTTATGATTTTGTGCCTTCCTGGCTCCAAACCGTTCTCAGTTAAAATTCCCTATCTCATTTCAGTCTTGCTCTTAACCCACAAAGCAGTTTCTCCTTTTTACAGTCCTCCTTCCACCCATCTCTCAAAATCCTCTAGGTGTTGCAAACATTCAAGGATGAGCCAGCAGAGAATTAAAAAGCTGTTATTTAAATGGATTTCTGTATTTTTAGATTATACTTCTAACTTAGCTATATGATTAGGAAGTTAAAATTCGTTATAGAGGAATTAGTGATAGCATGTGTTGATGATAACAAGGAACTTTCTAATGGAAGGACTCAATAATCATACCTACCATTAGTTGCTAACCTCAGCAGCAGAGCCAAAAATTGAATATGAAACTTAAATGAAGCTACTTTTTAATCCTAAAAGTGATCCCTTCAAGTTAAGGTAATGTGTTTGTTGGCTTTTCAAAAAGTTTTTAGAATGCTGCATTTTAAGGGAGTCTAACAAATTCATTAACACCTACTGTTAAATACACAATTCAAATGATTACTGACAAAATTAGGAGTATAGAATTCTTGTTAAAATCATGGATTTGGGAGCCAGACTGCCCACTTGAAATTCTGGCTCCACTGCTTACTAAGTGTGACCTTGAGCAAGGTACTTCCCTGCTATAAAATGAAAATCAAATAAATCTACTCTTAGTACTGTTGTGAGGATTAAATGAGATCATGAACGTTAAGTATTTACCCTACTGCCTGGCACATATAAATGTTAACTACTCATTACCAATTAGGGAGTCTTTTTTTTTTTTTTTTTTTTTTGACTAAGTCAGAAAGCCTAAAATATTCACATAGACTGTGGTGGAATGAAAAACATTCCATATTTACTCCTTGGGCCAATATAATTAGTATTTCTCAAAAAGGACTCTGGCTCTCTATGAAAGGAAATGTGATATAGCCCTAATCCTATCTACCACTCCAAGCAAAATCCGAGTTCATCTTTGTTTATCATTGTTGAGAAAGATATGACATCAGTAGTCAGGCAATTAAAGAACAAGATGAGAGTTTGATTTGTTCAAATAGATGTAAGATCCTTTCCTGAACCAGTCTCTAATTTTTTTTCTCAAAAAGATTTAATTGCGGTATTTTCTTCCCAGGTCTTACAAATGCTAAGTAGCTTCTTTTAGTACATGCCAGCTTTGCATATAAACATCCCCATAGTTCATTTTAATTAAAGCATTATTGATGATAATTTACGATCATTTACTATATTTACAATGTGGCAGGCATTACTATGGCAGTCACATGAAACCTAATAATCCTCTATGGCACACTACTGGAAGATTTTTATAATCAAATATACTCCAATGAATGCCATTTCATCTTATGAAGTCTGGAAAACTGTAAAAAGCAGTTCAGTATTGCTAAATCAGGAGAGTTCTATTAATCAGCACTTCTATGCTTATCAGTATAATGATAGGGGATATTCATTAAAGTTTTAAAATATTAAATTATGTGCAGGATTGTGTCTGTGTTGTGTACCTTTTGTATTCTAATTCTTTGAACTTAATGGACTCAGGAATGTACGGTGATTTGCTATTCAGAGAATATTTTATTAAAGCATCCTACTATTTGACCATTCTAAAACAATTGGCTGCCTGTAGCTAATCTTACTCAATATAACTAGCAGCTGTGGGTTTGTTTGGGGTTTTTTTTGTTGTTGTTTTAATGTAATAGATTGTTTTCCCAGTCCTTCATTATCCTGTTTTCAGATGGTTTTGATTTTTTTTTTAGTAGGTTTTTGGAGTGTCAAATAACTTTATTACACTGGATTCATTTTTCTCTTTTTTTGGACATTACAGGTGAAAGTAGGGAAGAAAAGTTAGGAGACTCATTGCAAGATTTATACAGGGCATTGGAGCAAGCCAGTCTGTCACCGCTGGGAGAACATCGCATTTCAACCAAGATGGAATACAAGCTATCATTTATAAAGAGATGTAATGATCCTGTGATGAATGAAAAACTACACAGGCTGAGAATTCTCAAAAGCACTTTAAAGGTAAGATATGAAATGGAAAGAGAAATTCCTTTCAAGAGATTCATTCCTCAACTCAGAATGGATTACCAGATTCTCTAGGTAAAGAAATACAAAATGGGGGCAAGGGACAGGTAGACAGGAAGAACCTGAAGCTGAGCCGTTCGGCTACAGAATAATATGTGTATTGGTAAAGAGGAAATAATCTTAACTTTTCATTAACACCTCAAAGCACTGACTAAATGTTATGTGACTTAGTTCTAGGAGAAAACAGGATGTAATTAAATTTTTTTTCCAAAAATGCAAGGCTGGTGCTATTCCTCAGTCTTTCATTTTCCTAAGATGAATATGCCATGTAGTATAATTAATATAGTTATCAAAAGAACACAGCATGCAACAGAATACAATAGTGGCTGCTAATAGGGTCTGAGATACTTTGTGAATATTTCCTTCAGCACATTTGGAGTGAGGCCACAGTAATTCATGTTCCATGTAGAAATTTTATAATTCTTGTTTATGCTATCAGTTCCGAACTCACATATTATTTTCTTATTATACATTTCCATGAGTGCTCACATTGTCTCCAGTCTTCCTATTATGCCAGCCCCAGACTGGGGAGGAGAGGGGAGCAGAAAGGCAGGAGGTTGAAGAAGGAAGCAGAAAAGTGAGCCCCCTCAGTGTGTGTGGGTGAGGGGGAGAGGGCTTGCCACACAAACTCTCCCTAAGCAGGCCCTGCATCCTTAAACAATCAAAAACAGGAAAGAACTGTCATACAGAGTATGTTACGCAGTCATTCTGGGAAACAAAAGGTCAAAGGGCTCCTTTGGGAAATATTTCTGATCCATAGTATGCTGCTGAGGTTTTGTGGTTTTGAAACATAGGTGAGTACCAAAGAGAGAAACAAAATAGAAAAGCATGATTTGGAAAAATTTCCAATAGCAGAGTCAGTTAGCTTTCAGTTGGTGTTCATGCAAATTAATGGGACAACTTAATGGCCTTTTGGTAACTAAGACTAGAATGTTTAAAAGAGCTATAATATTCATAAGAATAATTATTCCAGTGACCAACCCTACTCCAAAGATCTCCTCACTCTCTCACCTTACAGAGCCCCACCTCCCCCCACCCTCACTCAGGTCGAAACTGCCTGGTTATGAAAGCAGGCAGGCATTTTGAAGCAGGTCAGGCTCAAGTATTTTAGAGACTTGCTCCTGTCCCTCTCTCTCAGCCCCACAACCCTGTCTTTCATGCTCTGTAGATTCCCCAAAAGCATTTTCTTCCAGTAGCAAAGAATATGAGCTCCTGCCGATGTTCAGTTCAATAAGTATTGATGAATCACCAGGTATGTGACACTGTGCTCCACTCTCTGTGACAAACAAAGAGGACGAAAAGTCACTATAAAGAAATTCCCCTCGTTGGTGAAATTAATTACAGAGCCTTATGCTTTTTAGCCTGGGAAATTGATAGAGAATGAAAATCTCCCATTAGGGAAGGACAATCGCCCAAGCAACCATGGATGCATATATAGTTCCTGGAATTGTAACAGGACCCTCAGCAAGCACAAGGCCATTCAGAACATCCTCAGTCCCAGCCCCACTGTCTCTGTCTGGTCCCAAGGACCAGAACAACTGCTTAGGCACGTTACTGTCTTTCCCTCCCAACTCTGGCTTGCCCGGAATTGTGCCTTCCCACTTCCTGCAGAACGTTCCCTAAACTTCCTGCCCCTTCCTTGGGCCCATAAAAGATAGGACTGAGCTTTTCAGACTGTCTTACGCTCTCCGCCACGCCGCCGTCCCACCTGGGAGACTCACTCCTCCAACAGGCGATAGCTGTGCTGTGGTGAGTTATCCCATAAGCAAGTTCACTCTTCAGCCGACCTCCAGCGTGGAAGGGAGGGATATTTTGTATTGCAGGCCTCCGGTGCTGCAGGAAGGGAGCCATAACGTTCACACAGCAAGAATTATGTGTTTATGCTGACAGGAGGGCCATTGCTCTCTCTCATGCAAGCATGAGGAGCTAACCATCTAGCAGGACAGATGAAACAGTGCAAAAGTAACTCAAGAGATAGAATGTGGTAAGTCCACTCAATGGCAGTGATAGTGTTATGGGGACATAAATGAGAGAGGAAACATTTTTCCCAATCCTTAAAGGAAGGCTTCATGAAATGAGAGGAATTTGAACTGAATCTTTAAAGAATGACGCAGGAAAGTTTCCATAGGCAGAGATGGGAAACAGGACAGGCCAAGAGAAAAAATAAACCACACAGAGTGGGCAATATGAGGCATACCTTGGGTGTAGAAAAAAGTATACTGGAATTTGAGTCTAAATAGCTGAGTTTGAGTACACCAGAGCTGTTTCTTATGGGCTTCTTAATTTTTTGCCTATTAACTCTTTATTTTAAACTTGAATAAAAGTTTGTCTACATCTTAACTGTTGAATCCTTTTGCTTTTCAGGCCAGAGAAGGGGAAGTAGCCATTATTGATAAAGTCCTAGACAATCCAGACTTGACATCTAAAGAATTCCAACAATGGAAGCAGATGTACCTTGATCTTTTCTTGGATATCTGTCAAAACACCACCCCAAATGACCCATTAAGTATTTCTTCTGAAGTAGATGTAATCACTTCCTCTCTAACACACACTCATTCATACATTGAAACGCATGTGTAAGTGTATTCTGCCTTCTGGTACTTTGAACAAGTATATAAGGTAGTTTTTATATCAATGTGTGGGACACTTGACAAGCTATTCTTTAATGTTACCAAACTATATGAAACAAACCATATATGGTCATAATGCCAGTGTCTTTAAAGAGCATTTGTATATTTTATATGCAATTAGTGCTCAGCTTATGTTTACCATGTGCAAAATCAACTGTCTTCAATGACTTAAAATTAACTTTTGCAAACTCTGAAAACAGGTGGTCTTCAAGTAGTAAAACCACAAAAAGGCAGTTTTCTATCTAAGGTCATCTTTTCTCCCTTTAAGTTAATTTTATATAAACAAGAGTTCAAAAATAAATCACATTTTTTCAGGTGCAGACATCCTTGTGGGTGGGAAAGAATTTAAACCTTTTTTATATTTATTAAAATGTTCTAAGAATTTTCTTAAACATTGCACAAAGTTTAATGCTGTAGTTTTATTTTTGTGAAATGTAGATGCGCATACAAGAGTTAAGCAAAATAGAAGAGCATCAACATAAGAAAAGTTCAGGTATCTAATATTTGTCTTAATAGTCTATTAACTTGTGAAAGCTGGTTAATAGAAATACTATTCCAAATCTATGGGGACACTTAATGGTGTATCAGGGCAAAGCTTTGTAAGATGTTTTGTAACTGAGACCAAAATTGAAGATAGAGCTGCTTTATTTTCTTGGTTTAAATCTTCCTTTATTTTTGTAGTGATGAAATGCTGATTGTGTACAGAGGAATTTGAGAGTGGATTTTTTAAAACACACTTAATTCACCCGGAAAGGCAGCTAACAGATATATATATATATATAATTTCAGCCCAAAATCATGTTTTTAAACTTCGACTCTTAAAATACAAGGTAGAAACTGAAATGAATCAACTTTCCAGTTTCCAATTTTCCCCCAGTCCATTAATTAAACTTATATAGGTTATACTTCAGGCAGGGAAGTAAAATATGTTTAGTTACAGACCGATGTGTGTTATAATATAGAAAACAATGTTGAAAAATAAAAATGTACCTCTCTCCTGAGGAGCAAGAGGATCATGGTCATTCAGAGATCTGTTACATTGAACTGTATGAGAGAAACAATTTATAGAGGTTTTTTCCTAGCTTCCTGAATTGTTCTATAGAGTGGATGAAGTCTATGAAAAAGTCCTCTTCATATATTTCCATTTATAAGCATCTCGTTTTTGAAAGTGATCACAGCATGATAATGACTGTGCTGCTTTTTAGTGTCTGGCTGCATAATGTACAAGTCACAATTTACTGGGGTTTTTTTAGGAGGAGGAAGGGACCCTCCTTTACTATCCTATATCCTAAAATCTACTTCTAATCAGCTTTATACTGTTGCCTGTACAGCTCAGTGAATGTACTTTCATCTCTAAGAGTTCAGATATATGCCAGTGAATATTTTTGCTGTAGAGGAGAAAGGAAAAACTCCACAGCGGGGATCTTTTTCTTTGCTTTTGAAACCACCATTGAATCACTATCGTTTTGCAGACTTTGCACAACTGTACAGGAGAGTGGCCTTTCTACAGCACATTTTCAGTAATCCTATATTTAGTTAAAATGGATGAGAAATCATGTATTAATGTTTGTATGGAATTTTGGGTCCAGTGTAATATTTTTATCATTTAAAAAAGTCTATTTGTAAAAACATTTATTTACTGCATGGATATTGACACATTAAATTTGTGGGGTTTTGTATATGTAAAAAAAACAGAAAACAAAAACCTCTTGTCCTGAAATGAAGTGTGCTTGTTACAGGTGTTAGACTTGTTGATGTTTACTAGACCTAATGTGTACATTCACTTAAAAATATCTGTACCTGATGGATGTGTCATGGATACAGTGGCCAGGTTGTGCCCTGTAAACAGTGAGCAGTTGATGGAGAGACTAGCTATGTTGCTACTAAGCAGCTTTTACTTTTGTAAAGTTGGCTCTGTTGTTTTAAATGGTAAAAATTAAACTAATGAATTTTAAAGACTCGTGGCTAGCCTAGCATGAAAGAAACCTTTTAACTATATATCTGTATATTTTATTGCATTAGTTTCAAATCTAGGAGAGAGGCAGCACTGTAAACTGAAGTCAAATAAATTCAGCTCTTAATGAATCTTTATAAAGCACCTACTTTATTCATGCACAGTCCTCACCACATTTCTTTGTGACCTAATCACACAGCCGCCATTCCCCCAGTGACCACTCCATTGCTGGTACAAGCCAGAAGCAGCACCTGTTCAGTGTATATAAGTACCTTCTCTGAGACCCCGCAAAATGAAGCTGGTTCCCCATTTATTAGACATGAACTTTAAAATTTCACCTACTCCTCTTTCCTTTCTCTGTGATTCTTTTGGGAATTGGGGGAGGGGGAGGAAAGAACTGCCAAAAATAAGTTAATTTTTTTTACAAATACAACCTACAGCATGTCTGCAGAATGAACATTTAAAGAGGATGCAAAAATAGGGTTTGGTTTTGTTTTTCTTAGATGTCCCACTTAACCAGAGGAGCTTGATTATTATGGAATAAGGCTTGCTGAAATAAAACTTAAAACCAACGAGCTGCCTAAAGCCAGGGCAAAAGTAGACCAGGGGTAAGTAAGGATGAGGGACAGAAAAACTTAACCTAGGCTACTCGCCCCCCCCAAAAAGGTGCTGTCTTAGAGATTTTTTTCCCTCTCAGTTCCATACTTATATTAAACCATCAGAGCAGAACTATAACCATGGTTCTGGAATTATAAAATCATAGTCTCCCTTACAATGATCTCATGCTGTTTAACCAAGGCACATTCTCTTCAGTACTTATTCAGATAATGCCATCTTCTACAACTATTTATTACAGTCTTTATAGCTAACAATTTTCTGGGTCTTATATGTAACTTCTTAGGGTATATTTTTTGGCCGTTTGTTTGTTTGGCACAAAAGTAATCACTATTTAGCACCTAGAGGGAAAATAGGGTCATATTTTATTTTCAAAAGCCCAGCATGAGAACTTATAGAAATCCCCAGCTCACTGAAGCTGATTCATATATCCTTCTATTTGACCTCTCCTGTCTCCCATTCTCAGCTTAAGGGGAAATGTTCCCCTTTGGCCAAGCCCTTGTTTGCCTCCTTAACCTTCAGAAGCCACTCTGCTCCCAGAGTCCCATTCTTAGGAAAAGCTCACGTGTTGCTCTGAAAGCCTGGTCAAGCGCGACTTTCTCCTCCATGGTCCGGAGACTGCCCTAACCCATGAAACCCAACATTAAATCTGGCGCCCCTCCAGGCTCTCCCTCCCTCTCCTCGTCCCCTCCCTCGGCCAGCTGCAGCACTGCACACTGCAGGCCGCTCCAGGCCCAGGGCAGTGGGCAGCCGATGTCCTCCCAGCGGTCTAGGTCGAGGTCATAGCCCACTACGTTGCGGGTAGGCACCTGGCGCGACTCCCGCCACTTGAGGCCGCCCAGCAGCAGCACCGTCTCCTCCACCACCGCCAGCCCGTAGCAGAAGCGGTCGTAGGGCAGCGGCCGCAGCCGAGTCCACTGGTCCGCGCCGGGGTCGTAGCGCTCGATCTCGGAGAAGGGCTCGTAGCGCCCCAGAAAAGCGAACACCGCGCCACGCAGGGCCGCCATGTGGTGCCCGAAGCGGGCTGTGCTCATGGACGCCCTCTTACTCCACGCCCGCTCCCCGGGGCCCAGAGCGTACAAGTCCCGGAGGCTGCTCGCGCCGCCCTCGCCTCTCCCTGCCTTGCCCCCCGAGATGTACACGGTGCCGCGGTCCCCGACGGCCCCCGCGTGGCCATGGAGCGCCCGCGGCAGCGCCCCGGCCGCCGTCCAGCGGTCCCGGCGCAGGTCGTACATCTCCGCCGAGGCCAGCGCCTCGCCGTCCGCGCCCAGGCCCCCGACGGCCAGGAGCCCCTCGCCCACGGCGCCGCACCAGAAGTGGGCCCGCGCTTCCCGCATGGCGGGCACTGCTGTCCAAGCGTGGAAGCGCGGGTCGTAACGGTGCACTTGGGCTGAGACCGCCCGCGGGCTGTCGGCCAGGGGAGACGAGGCGCCGCCCGAGGGGCTCTCCCCGCCCAGGACGAACAGGAAGTTGCCGGCGGCGCACACGCTGTGCCCCAGGAGTGGTGCAGGCACTCGCGTGAGGCTGCGCCAGCGGTGGTTGTACACGTCGAAGGCCACCACGTCCTGGGTGAGCTCCCACTCCTCCTCCTCCTCCTCCTCCTCCTCCTCCAGCTGCTCCTCTTCTTCCTCTTCCTCCTCCTCGGGCTCCGCCGCGGCTCCCCTTCCCCTGGCTGCCCCCCCTCGTGGGGCCGCGACCTCCTCCATCACCACCTCCGGCCCCCTGCGCCCCCCGACTAACAAGATACGGGTTTGGGGGCTCCGGACGCTGGTCTGCTCGCCCTGCACGAGCGGCTGGCGGGAGGGCGCCGTGTGGTAGTTGAGGGCCTGGATGATGAGGCCCTTGACGCGGGCGGGCAGCGCGATGCCGGAGCCCGAGTACACCCGCCGCAGCACGTCGGCGGGCACCAGGCCGAAGCGGACGCGCTCGAGCAGCGCGGCGCAGTGAGCCAGGCGTTCGGCCTTAGGCTCCTGCCGCAGCCAGGCCAGCGCCAAGCCCAGCAGCCGGGCCTCCGGCACCCGCGCCACGTCGGGGGCGCCCAGCACGGCCCTCAGCGACGCGGGGTTGAGTTCCAGCAGCCCCGCGGGGCCCGCGCCCCGCGCCAGCAGCTCCCTCAAGTAGCGCACGATGCAGCGCTCGGCGGCGCCCAGCGTGTGCACCAAGCCGAAGCGCGCCGCCACGTTGGCGGCGAAGCAGCAGTTCTCCGGGCCCAGCTGGCGCTCCAGGTAGCGGCCGCACAGCCCCAGGGCCTCGGTGACCTGCAGGTAGCTGGCGGCCTCCAGCGTGTCCTCCACGGTGTCCATGGAGAGTGGCAGCCAGGCGGTGTAGATGAAGTCCAGCAGGCGCTGCAGGCCGGCCGCCGACGGCACGTGCAGGTGGATCACGCTCGCTCGGGATTCCCGAGTGTGGCTCTTGAACAGGGCCCTGAAGTAGTCGCTGGAACACGCGAGCAGCGACCTGTGCGCCGGGAACTCGCTGCCCTCGGTCTCCAGCGTCACGTCGCACAAGAAGCCCTCGGCGCGCAGGGCCTGGTAGCCGGTGAGCAGCGCGCCGCCGTGAGCTTTGCAGTAAGACAGGAAGTAACTCATGATGCCCAGGGCGGGAAGCGGCCGGGCTGGGGCTGGGGCCAGCCGGGCGCGGCCGGAGGCATCCCGGGGCACGGCGCTCCCGGGCCCCCCGCTTGAGCCGCAGAGTCCCTAGCAAGGGCCCATTTTTGCCTGCTCAGCTTAAAGCCCAGGGCTCCTTCATCCAGGTGCGCAGATCTCCCCGTACCCCTCTCAGAGCAAACCCGGTCGCGGAACGGTTTCCAGAAGCCCCTAGTAGCGGAGAGCACGGAGTTTGGAGTCTTCCGGGGGGTGCAGGGTTTTGTTTCGGAGGCTGCCAGCGCGTTGCCCAAAGCCCCCTCCCCGGCCCAGTTTGGGAAACCCACACCTGCGCGCCAGGGGCCGAAGTGGCCGCGCACCATCACCTGGAAGGACCGAGCTGCGGGTGGACTGACTCAGGGGGTGCTGGATCTCCGACAGCCCAGATGCGCAGACGTGGCCCGGCTCGGGGCGTCCCGGGAGCGCGGGGCGAGGGCTCTGACCTCCCTGGGGTGGACGAAGAGGACGGGTTCTGCGGGCACCCGCTAGGGCGGGGGACGACTGGCTACGGGGCAGGGGGGAGGTGAGCTTGTTCCGCGCGGAGGATCAAATCAAAGCCTACGGGATTAAGGAGGGGGGGCGCGGGTCGGCTCGGCGGGTCGGAGGCGTGATTGGGCGCCGCACATAACATGCCGGTAGCTCACAGCGACAGGAATAGCGCGCCGCCTCGGCCTCCCTGGCGCGCCCCGCCCCGCGCCCCGGCTGCTGGCCGCGACCCGAGGCCAGGGGACCTGACTCCAGTGACCCGACAGGCCGCCGGTCACCAGGGGTCCCGGGAACCCGGCTGGGGATGCGGGGGAGCGCTCACTGGGGAGGCGCGAATCGCCGTCCGAGGAAGGGCGCCGGGCTGGGCCAGAGGAACGTCGGCTCCCGGTGCCCCTGCGTCTGGGAAAGAAGCCCCTAGCTCGACACTTTGTGCTTTGAGGAGGCCCTCATTAACCCAGCGGGAGCGGGGATTAAGCGGCGATTTTGCGCGCTGCCACCCTGGAGGCCGCTGCGCGCTGAGGAGCCGCTGGCCGCAACCGCGCCCGGATGAATGCGGGGCTCCCCGCCAGCCGCGCTCGGTGACAGGCCCTCACCTGGACTCACCCGGGCGGGCGGGATGCTGGGCCTGCGCTGCGCCCTTCTCCCGGGCTGGCCTGGCTCACGTTCCGCGGTCGGGAATTGGCTCCCACCCCGCTCTCCGACCTCAGCACAGTCCTCCCTTTCTGTCCTCGGACCCTGCCCGGCCCATCCCTTGGCAAAGTGGACAAGGAAATTGTGGGTGACTTGGGTTTTCTGCCTTTGAATGACCACTTCCTTTAAGAAAATAATTCGTTCCAGTGTCTCTCCCTGACTTTCAGGCTCTGATCTGATTACTGCCTGCTCCATCTTCAACGCCGTGACAAGATAACGGGCAGTGAGGTTGCAAGCTCGGTAGAGGCCGGAGTTTCGTAGGGCCCCTCCTCATGAAGTTATTTTTATAAGATGCACCCAGCACAGAAATGAGGGCTTAAACCACCGCAATCTTGAAACATTAGGAAAGCGTTTCTCCGTCTCCTCCATCTTCCTCTTAAATAACTAAATGATTACTGTGACTGTTCTTTCTGGCCAATCTGGGAGCTTCTGAGTGTTTCGCTTTCATCTAGAATTGATTTTTCTATTTTCTCATGCAGCCTCTCTGGCAATCTGTTTTAAGTGAACCTTTTGAGGGCATCTGAAATAACTTGCATTTCTGACAGTTGTAGTTGTATTTCACAGAAAAAAAAAAGTCCAAGGAAGGATAAAATTCTATCATGTTCTGCCCAGTATGCCAACGGTACTTAGGAGGTCTCCAATTAGAAGTAATTCTTGAAGTGCTTAAAAATATTAGTAAAATGATTTTGCTTTCTTGTCAAAGATGGAACTGCTTTATGACTTAAATTAACCAAATCATAAAATGCAGGCAGGGGCTCAGGTTAAGAGCTAGCTTAAACTCCAGAGGCTAAAAATACTCCAATTTGAATTCCTAATGTTAGAGCTACAGATGGGTTCAGAAGGGGTGCTGTTGGTTTGTTGGTTTTTTCTTTTTTAGTACTAAAATTCTTAATTCAAAAGTAAAATACCAGTTTGGTTTACTGTGCACAGATGTGTATGGTGAAATTAAATGGCCTTTACTCAACCTAATAGAATTTCCCTAGAAGGGCTATTTGAGATCAGTTAGCCAAAGCCTCTCCCTTTCCTCTGCAACTTCTTATTTTCCTCTTTAAACAAATGTGGCAAATGAGCCCCAGGGAGAGTACAGTTTGTCTGGGTGACTTGGATATTGAGTTACGGAGTCTGGATCGGAATCCAGGGCTCCCTCCCTACTATATTAATGTGACCTCATGTATGATAAAAATAAAATAGTTAGTGCAACACAGTTTATTTAAACCAAATTTCAGAGTGATACGGTTTAAATACAGTTTTTTAAACAACGTATTTTTAACCCTGAAATCGGATCATATCCCATCAGATCTGCCTGTCACCATGCATTCAGGTTGAATCCAAAATGTCACACTTCCTTGAGAATAAAGATGCTGTGGAAGACTAAAGTCTTGACATCAAAGATCCAATTTTATATAACAAGCATGTGGTTATTGCTGGCCCAACATGCCACCTTAACATCTTTTGCCATTGATGATATGAAGAACTGTGTTAACTGGAGAAATTTTCATATTAGCTGTGTTTACAAGGTCTTGTTTAGAAAATGTAACTGTCAATCCATCCAAGAACATTCTTGTCCTTTGAGTAATGTTTATGGAAAGTATCGATATTTTAATTTCTGTGCAATATTAAGTATGCTAAACAACATTTCAGTGTGTGCTTTTTTAGTTGTTGCCGCAGATGTATGTCCTAAGTTGAGTCCCCTAGAAGCAGTTCCTGTAACCCAACCTGAACACATGGTGATGAGCAGATGTGGTAGGATGTGATCATTATGTGGAAAACGACCTGCTTATGAGTTACCCTCCCCCGTTAGACTATCAACTCCTTGAGAGCAGGGACTGTTTCTTGGTCTTTGTATCCCCAGCCCTGTCACGGTCTTTGGCATAAGTAATGTTGAGTTGAACAGATATAGGGAATGGCACCCTCAGTGGTTAAGAGGGACTTGACTGGGACAGTTACTTCCTTCTCCCTGGTTCTCTTTCTTCCCTTCACACAGCCAGGGATGAAGACACATCCTGGTAAGGCCATGGGCTAACATCCCTGGGAATCAAATGGGTGACCATGGGTGGCCCCCAGCTGGAGAGTCTGAGTGGACTCAACTCTTCTGAGAAGGCCGGACCACTTCATCCAGCCACTGCTGCAGCCCGGTGCTGCCCTGCAGCCTGAGTCCTTTACCCAGACCAGCCCCACATGGCCCTTGGGATTCAGCCAGATGTGCTGCTGCTCCTCCTACCTGGATGCATGGCCCCAGGTGCCCCAGCAGCCCCTCCATGCCACAGTTCGTATGGCTGGGCTTCTGCTGAAGGCCCAGCTAGGCACTCCAGCATGCCTGTTCGGTCCCTGCAATTTGCCTCGAACCCCCACCCCTTGTCAGGACTGTGACCTCCTGTTGACGATTCTTTCCGTACATCTGCAGCTCCTGTGGCAGAAGCTCCAAGTACCCATCTCACTTCCCACATCAAGGCAGCAATGCTAGTCAGCCATGGCACTCCACTTTCCCTCAATTGGCCCTACCTAGCTGAACCTAAATTCCATAGCTCTCACCTCTAAAATAATTGTTTATGTTGAAAAAATCCAAAACTACAAACATCCATGTGTAATGGATATTTAACATTTTTTTCAAATGTAATGTGCTTTTTTTTGGTAACAGCTCTATTGATATATAATATCCACATACCATGGGTGAATTCACCCATTCAAAGTGTGTAATTTAGTGGTTCTTAGCATATTTATAGAGTTGTGCAACTGTCACTAGAGTCTGATTTGTAACATTTTCATAACCTCCAAAAGAAACCTGGGGCCGTCCCCATAGCCGAGTGGTTAACTTCCCACGCTCTGCTTTGGCGGCCCAGGGTTTCGCCGGTTCGGATCCTGGGCACGGACATGGCACCGCTCCTCAAGCCATGCTGAGGCAGCGTCCCACATGCCACAACCAGAAGGACCCACAACTAGAATAGACAACTATGTACTAGGGGCTTTGGGGAGGAGAAGAAGAAAAAAAATTTGGCAACAGATGTTAGCTCAGGTGCCAATCTTTAAAAAAAAAATGAAAAGAAAACCCAAACCATTTAACTCTCACTTTCCTATACCACCAGCCCCCCAAGCCCTAAGCAACCACTAATCTATTTTCTATCTCTATAGATTCTGGATATTTCATGTAAATAGAATCATACAATATGTGATCTTTTGTAACTGACGTCTTTTACTTAGCATAATGTTTTCAAGGTTCATCCATTGTAATGCATTTCTGAGGAAGAAAAAGAATTTGTACAATAATAACATTGGAAACCCTTTCTCAAAACCAAAAAACTCCAAAATGTGCCTGTTTGATATTTAGGATACAGTTTTTGGCAGGTTAACTCCTTGTTATCTATCATTACTGGCTCCTTTCAATCCCGATATGCTTCCTTCCAACACGTGGCTTTTGGCAACCTCCATGGGGAGCCTATTATTAGAAATTGACACGTTAACTAAGCTAATTGTGAAAGCATGATTACAAACAGTAAGTGACACGCAGTAGAGAAAAAATCCCATGTTATCTTCACCCTCTTCCAAGACCATTTTTTGTGTATGTGAAATGTATTTTATCTTTCTGACATACCATTCAAGCAAAAGGATTTCAAGGGTGGAGTGTGTGTGTGTGTGTGTTAATCATGAGTGATTTTGGCATTCTGGCCCAGCTGACAGCTTAAGAAGCAGTGTGGCAGGTAGGGAAGGACGGGGCTTTGGGCTCAGACAGACCTGGGCTCCAATTCCAGATCTGCACCATGTGACTGTAAGCAAGTGACTTAAATTCTGTGAGTGTCGTTATTTTTCAAAGGAGCATACTGAGTCTACATTCATAGCACCGTTAAAATAAAATTAGCTTATGTATATGACTGTTCCTGGTACAAGTATACACATTAGATGTGAGTTTCTCCTCCTCCTCCCTCTCTTAACTTAAAGCCTTCTGGAAACTCATAATACAAGAGCCTAAGCAGCCAGGAAATGTAATAGAGCAGTGGTTCTCAGTGGTCCTGCACCGTCACTGGGGAACGTGTTAAGAAGTGTAAATTCTCAGCCCCACCTCAGAATCGCCACATCAGAACCTCTGGGAGTGAGCTCCAGCCATCTGCCTTAACAAGCCCTCCTGGTGATGCTGATGCATGTGGAAGTGTGGGAATCACTGTAATAGAGGATTGTTAATAATTTTTGCCATGTCCTTCATTCACTATTCTCAGTAACATCTTGTTCTGTGTATGATGTCAACATTTTCCAAAAAAGAGAGAAAGCCCGCTAGCTCCAAAAGGTCAGAGGTTGGAGACTCAGACGGGAAAATTAAGGGCCTCTGCCCCTCATCATATGACTTAAAAATAGATTGTGGGCTTGTTTGCCCTTCCTTACCCCCAGAAGATGAAGATATTAACAGCAGATCTCTGAGGCATGAGATGGTGATTTGGTAACCAAGGCATTTTCCCAAACACTTGATTGAATACTCCAATCAGAAGGTGCCTGTAGCCAGATTTTCCTGTCTGGATGCCACATTTTAAGAGGCTCCCAGTCCAGTTGGGGAATGCCCAAAGAGACCAGCCAGAAGGAGGTGGGGTCTGGAAACATTCTCTCTCATATAGCGAGCAGGTGAAGGAGCTGGAGAGTTTAGGCTAAAAGAACCCTCTAGATGTTAAATGATTGCTGTTTTCAACTTTCTGAAGGGCAAGAGGGATAGAAGGCAGACCCAGGACCAACAGGTAGAAGTTACAAACAGAAATTCTGCCGCAGCATAAGTAAGAACCTTCTAGTAATTTAGAACCTTGAAAGAAAACATACAAGTACAAGTAGAAAGTTCCAGGCCATGAAGAGTTGCCTGTTGCCTGAGGCTTGAGGAAGCCAGGGTACTTGTCCAAGGTGACTTGGTTTAGCAGACCTTGTCAGAGCCCTGCCCATATCCCCTCAATCCCTTTACCATTTTCATGCACACCAGTCTCAGTGGCCTTTGCTCCCAGCAACCAGCACCTGTGTCCCTTTGTGGGCAGACACCCCTGGGCTGCTGGAGCCTGTGCACGTGAACAGAAGCAAAAGTGCCTCCTGGGGGCCACCCTTGACCAACAACTGGTGAGCAGGTGACAGCTCCCTTTCCTGGTGTGGCCTACACTGTTTCCAGAGCTCCCAATAGGATTTAGCCAAACCACCTTCTGTGGGACCCTGTTTGGTGTCATGTGCTTGCTTGACCTCCTTCCCTTCCCTGTCTCACATTGCCACCCCCTGCCTGTCTTTTCTGAGAACACTTCCTAATACATGACTTTCACGGGAACTCTCATCTCCGAAGGAATTCCTGCCTCTGGAGCACAATGAAGTGGGATGACTATTAGTATCTGACCCCAAAGGGCCAGCTGTCATCCACTTACAGATGTGTACAGACAACCAAACCTATGACTTTGATGGCTGGACCTTCAGAAAGATGAAAGAGCATCTGACAGCAACATCAGAGTCTCTTACACATCTTTCAAGATGACTGCATAATACAAACCAAGTCATACGATTGGAAATGGCTTAAATGTGTCATCTGAACACAACCAGAAATAAAATCATGGAACACCCTTGGAGTGTGGGTAAATTTCTCCACTCATCCACACCTGTTTAAGGAGTTGCAGAACCTGGGACTTCAAATGCTTTTTTTTTAAACCAATGGTCTTCTATAGAGATATTGTACTCTTTCCTGAACTTTCCCTGTGTCTGACTCATGGCCAGCATGTCAACTGTGCCAATTACTTCTGCTGTTTTCAGGATCTCTTTCTACTGATGCTGGTCAGTGACTAACAGAAAAGTCCTACACAAGATCTTGGCAACAGGGGAGAGCTTACAGGATAGTTTGCTCTCAACTACTTATAATCGTCTTAAAGGTATTCATAATCTTAACAGCCTCAAAATCTTGTGGCATTTGTCCATTTATTAAGAAAGATTCTGCAAAAATGTCTACTAAGAGTTACCTATGCAATCACTGGCAAGAAATGGTCATGAAACAGGTGACTATTCTCTGAGCAGTGTTTAATGTTGTCACTCGGGAAGTCTTGGTTTGAACTCCCAGCAGGAGACATTTCCCACTAAAGCAGTCAGATCTGTCTGCCCTGCCACCCTACAAAGAGCACACTGAAGACACAAGGCAAGAGCAGTGTTTCCAGAGCATTCCCACTGTAAAAGGGCTGCTCACTACTGTTCCAAGGGGCAGCAAGCATAACCCCTGTCTCAGCTACCTGGCTAGCCTGGAACATTCCAGCTTCCTTTAATAGGTCAGGAAAAATAGCAAGAGTCCCCTTCTCATAGTTGGTGGGAAAACCCAGTATTGATCCAATAAGTGAGGAAACTGAACGTTCTTACAGCTCTCCTAGTAACTCGTTCCAATTTCTGCTTCTGCTGACGCCTCCATCTCACTCGTGTTTTTCTTCTTGGGGTTGTTCTGTGCTCTCCACTCGGCACTCACTCACCCACAGAACACAGTCCCTAAATCTTTATCCTCCTCCTTGATCTCTCATACAACCTGTGAAGGATTAAAAAAACTTTTCCTAAATACTTGGGTAGGACAAGCACAGAGAAGCAGCAAAGCGTAGAGTAGCAGATAGAACCCATAGCTATTCCTGTTTTTAAAATGGCCCACCTGTCAGCTTCTCCTCCCCAGGGACCACTGTGCCATGTTGCTGGCCCTGTTGCCTTCCCTTCTTCTGCCGCATCCCCACTACCTTCCTCTCTCCCAGAGTGCTTCCAGAAACCCCAAATATATGCCATTTCATTGTTTAGAACACTTCAGCTTTCTCTTTCCCTGGGCAATTTTGCCTGGCCGGAACTGACCATATTTTTTTGTATGTGTGTGTTAAAGCATACATAACATAAAATGTACCATTTTAACCATTTTTAAGTGTGCAGTTCAGTGGCATTAAATGCATTCACATCATTGTACAACCATCACCACCATCCATCTCCAGAACTTTTTCATCTTCCCAAACTGAAACTGTACCCATTGAACACTAACTCCCCATCCTCCCCACCCCCAACCCCTGCTAATGACTGTTCTACTTTCTGCCTCTGAATTTGACTATTCTGGGTACCTCATACAAGTGGAATCATATACTATTAGTCCTTTTGTGTCTAGCTTATTTCCCTTGGCATAATGTCTTCAGGGTTCATTCACGTTGTTTCATGTGTCAGAATTTCCTTCCTTTTTAAGGATAAATAATATTCCATTGTATGGATAGACCATGTTTCATTTTTCCATTCCTCCATCGATGGACATTTGGTTTGTTTCCACTTTGTGGCTCTTGTGAATAATGCTGTTATGAACATGGGTGGACAAATATCTCTTCAAGTCTCTGCTTTGAGTTCTTTTATGTTTATACCCAGAAGTAGAATTGCTGGTAATTCTTTGTTTAATTTTTTGAGAAACCACCATACTGTTTTTCCGAGTGGTGCACCATTTTACATTCCTACCAGCAGGGCACAAGGGTTTGAATTTCTCCACATCCTTACCAACACCTGTTCTTTTCTGGCTTTTTGGTAGCCATCCTAATAGGTATCTCATAGTGGGTTACCTTTTTACTCTGTTAATAGCGTCCTTTCATGCACACAAGGTTTTAATTCGGATGAAGTCTAATTTATCTAATTTTTCTTTTGTTGCTTGTAATTTTGGTGTTATATTCAAGAAGTCATTGCCAAATCTAAAGTCATGAAGATTTTCCCCTATGTTTTCTTCAAAGAGTTTTATAGTTTCAGCTTTTGCATTTAGGTGTTTGATCCATTTTGAGTTAATTTTTGTATATGATATAAGGTAAGGGTCCAACTTCATTCTTTTCATGTGAATATCCAATTTTCCCAGCACCATTTGTTGAAAACTGTCCATTCTCCATTAAATGGTCTTGGTACCCTTGTCAAAAATCATTTGACCATATATGCAAGGGTTTATTTCTGGGCTCTCTGTTCCATTCCAGTTGTCTATATGTCTGTCTTTATGCCAGGACCACACTGTTTTGATTACTGTAGCTTTGTAACAAGTTTTAGAGTCAGGAAGTGTGAGTTTTCCAACTTTGCTCATCTTTTTCAAGGTTATTTTGGCTATTAGGGTCCCTTGAGATTCCATATGAATTCTAGGATGGAGTTTTCTATATCTGCAAAAAACATCACTGGGATTTTGGTAGGGATTGCATTGAATCTGTAAATGGGCTTTGGATCGTATGATCATTTTAGTAATATTGTCTTCCAATTCATGAACTCGGGATGTTTTTCCATTTATTTGTGTCTTCTTTAATTTCTTTCAACATTGTTTTTTAGTTTTCAGTGTACAAGTCTTTCTCCATCTTGGTTAAGTTAATTCCTAGGTATTTTATTCTTTTTGATGCTGTTGTAAATGAAATTGTTTCCTTAATTTCCTGTTTTGGATTGTTCATTGTTAGTGTATAGAAATGTAACTGATTTTTGCCTGTCGATTTTGCACCCTGCAATTTTGTTGGATGCATTTATTGGTTCTGACTGTGTGTGTGTGTGTGTGTGTGTGAGAGAGAGAGAGAGAGAGAGAGTGATCTTTGGGCTTTCTACATAGAGGATTATGTCGTCTGTGAACAGAGATAACTTTACTTCTTCCTTTCCAATTTAGATGCCTTTTATTTCTTTTTCTTGCCTAATTGCTCTGGCTAGAACTTCCAATTCTATGTTGAATAGAAGTGGAGAATGCAGACATCCTTGTCTTGTTCCCTGACCATGTCTTGGGCCTCCCCTTTCATACCCAGAGGAGCATTCAAGGCATTTTTATACACATGTTCCTGACTGACAGAGCCTGCACTATGCAGAGGAGACATAGGAGTCTGGCAGAAAGTAAACAGCAGGGAAGACTTGGAAATGGTCTAAACTGTGAGTGCACTCCCAGTGCATGGAAGTGATTTTGGAGGAAGCGTTCCCAGGAAAAACCACTAAGGTAGAGGTGAAGCGAGCCTGGGAAGGAAGGAGGCCAAGCAAAGGTGCAGCAGCCAGCAAAGCCCCGTGAAGAGTAACTTGGCCTCGGTCCTGAGGGAGCTCTGGGGATAGTGGAGGTCACACCTCACAGTTGTCCCCATCAGGAACACAGGGACTGGAGTGTTGCTACTCCTGGACTGTCAGTCATTGGTCAAGGGCTACCCCTGGGAGCACTTCCAGCTTTCTCTTTGCACAGGCAAAGCAGGTGCCAGCAGCCGGGGACAGTCCTCCAACAAGGAGCTGCAGGTGTTGGTTGTTGGGAATGACAGCAGCCCCACCAGAAGCAGGTGGGCACAAAAAATGGTAAAAGAGCGAGGGATATGGGTGGTGTACTGACCACATCTGCTATGCCCACATTAACAGAAGGTTAGCGACACCTGCTTACATCTAGGGAGGCTCTGAGACCCCAGCATTCCTGCTCCAGGAGAAGACAGGACAGGTATATCCATGGTCCCAGCAGCGCCAGCTATTGACGATATCATGAGGATCAGACACATCTTGCCCAGATAATTCTTGACACCAAATGCTGGATAGACCTGTTGCCCGACAAGCAGTGAACAGGGGCTGCATGGCTAAGCACTGGTGACCCAAAGACGCTGCTGCTCGATGCCGAAAGATCAGTAAATAGAAAAATCAGAGAGCCAGGTTGACAAGTGCTCTGTGAGGGAGGTTGAAACACACTTCCACTCCTTCTCTGTCTACCCAGTGGGGCAGCGGTTGTCCAGCACCCCCCAACCCTCACCCTCCAGGTGAGCCATCGTAGACCAACTGAAGGATGGCAAGCTCTGCACACACTCGTGTCCAAATAAGACTCCTGAGGGTGACTGTGTGGACCTGCTCTTCTCCTCACTCTCCAATCTATCCCTACCTCCCTCATTGATATTTCTTACTCCCCTGAGCCTAACAACCAGTTGTGACTCTCTCAGCAACTCACCCCTCTGTGTTTTTACCTACAGAAAGAGATACGTTTAACACTGTTGAAAGGGTGGGCTCTGGAGCCAGCATGCCCAGGTTCAAATCCTGGCTCTACCATTCTCAAGCCATTTAACATGGGACAATTTATGTGGTTCCCCCGTTTCAGTTTTCTCGACCTAGAAGTACCTAGGATAGGGATGATGACTGTGTCAATTCATAACAGCACTTGGTACATTATAAATAATAAACATGGATAGATACTCTCCCTAAACACATTAGGGAAATATACATAGTCTTAGAAAATATTACTTTCATTGAGGAGTTTACATATATTGTTCATTCTCCCTCAGTGAAAATATGCAAGCATCTTACAGAAAAGCATAGAGCAACCCTTGAACTATGATATTTAAGAGTAGTGATTGATTGGTACAATATATTAACTTATTAAGCCACCATTCATTAGTAATTTAGGTTTTTGTAGGAAGGAAAAATCATTAAATGGGAAGGATCAGCAGGTTCATGCTCTATGATGGGGTGTTACCAAGGATCCCCCATAACCCTTGCTCAAAGGCACTCACATTTACTTGGGGGCCGAGTAGGGCGTGGAACTTAGGTTTCCAGAGTCCCCTGGCGTAGGATTCTGCAATGTATTGGAAGTGCTACCACATGAAAGATAGCAGCAAGTGAGTCTATCCTTGCAATCACGTTCTCCCACTAAAATAAACAGCACAAAGGGATATGGCAAAGTCTTTCAGCCCAAAATCCTTGGGGAAGTAGTTTGTGTAGTATAGATGTTTAATAGACAGTAAACACCGAAGAGTTTTAGAAATTGACATTGTAAACAGAGTACATCATATAAGCCTGTGACTGTTAGTTTCAGAGTGCACCTGAAGCCATGGTAGCCTGGTAATGACACCGTGTCAGTTCAGAGTAAGGATTGTGCAGGAGATCAGCCATCTTCCTCTCCTTATGGGTATGGAACCATATTTCTTACAATTGACTCATTGCATAATAATATATAATAAATACTGTTAGCGTTTTTCTAATATACACACATTTTCCTCTTTTAAATACACTATGTTGTTAATTTTCCCCATCTCTTTTCAAAGATACAGAAATTTCAAAATTTTGACCAAAACAGAAAGGCATAACGAAGGAATAAAAAATACCTAAAGTCCTTCCATTTAGTAACAACCACCACTAATACTGGTGGTTGTTACTGAATGGCACATATTCATATTCATGTGGATTTAGGATAAGTAATTTTGCGTGAGTGGGATCACACCACATGCTATTTTTAAAGACAAGTTTTTACTTAACTATATGTTATAGGGATATTCCCAAGTAAATGTATATTGCTATACGTACCCTTTCTAATGTTTTATAGTGTTATTTATATGAATATAGCAAAGTTTAATAAATCCTCTAATAGATATTCAGGTTGCTTCCAGGTTTGCACTCTTATAAACTAAGCTGCAAGGAACGTCCTTGTACAAACCTCTTTCCTTTCTGTGTGATTAGTTTCTTAGGACAAAGTCCTTGAATGGAATTCCTAGATTACAAAGAATGCATTTTTTAAAGCTAGGCATATATGTAAGTACTTGAATATGCAAATGAAAGTGTGGAAGGGTATGAGCTGGAATATTACTAGTAATCATTACTCAGTGAACTGTACAAAATTTTGTTCTCATTTATATTTTTTTTTAAAGATTTTATTTTTTTTCCTTTTTCTCCCCAAAGCCCCCCGGTACATAGTTGTATATTCTTCATTGTGGGTCCTTCTAGTTGTGGCATGTGGGATGCTGCCTCAGCGTGGTTTGATGAGCAGTGCCATGTCCACGCCCAGGATTCGAACCAACGAAACACTGGGCCGCCTGCAGCACAGCGCGCGAACTTAACCACTTGGCCACGGGGCCAGCCCCTCATTTATATTTTTAATTTTCACATAACTATAGATATTTTTTCTCATATGTTTTTAATATTCATAGAACTATCAGCTAAAACCTAATTATGACTATAGAGAAATACTTGGGATAATCATAGGAATATAGATGAAAGGATAAGAGATGAAGACAATTAAAATAAGTGAATATATGTGGAAGACAGATAATGATGATCCGATATAAGGATAACTGATATTCCTGAAGTAGAGAAGCCCCACTAATGAAAGAAAGCATGTTCATGAGTATTATACAAGAAAATCTCCCTGAAATAAATAAATGAACTTGCTGATTGATGTTACACTTTATTCTAGGGAAATATGATACAGAACATTCAACACTGAGATATAGTCTCCTTTTAAGCTTTTGAACTTTGAAATAAAGAAAAAAATCAAATCTCCAGGGAGACAATGAAGAGCATCTATAAAGAAGGAATAATTGGGCTGCCTCAGACTTAGTCATACCCATTACCCAACGATTCTGTATCTAGGAATTTAAGGAAATAATCAGATGAGTATACAAGATTTACATACAAGGATGTTTATCTTATTATTATAAACATTTTTTTCAAATATGTGAAATTCAAGAAAGATCCAAATAGTAGAATGCTAGGCAAATTTTAAGATTATTTTTAGAAGAATATTTAATACCATGGGAAAATGCCCATAATATATTATTGTCAAGTGAAAGAATCAGGTTACAAAAGGCTAATTACAGTATTATTCTAACTAAATCTGCACACATATAAAGAAAAGACTGGAAGAATATACATTAAAATGAACAGAGTAGTTATATCTCAGAGAGTGTTACCAGGCATATTTTTTCTCTTTGTGCTTTTCTACGTTTACTAAATTCTCTGCAATGACAAGTATTGCTTTTATATTGGGGAGAAAATGGTAAATCTTACTAAAAATATAATCAATAATGACAAAGAATCTTGATATTACTGTAACTGATCAGAAAAATTTTAAATATAGAGTTATGAGATTTGGGGACCGTGTCTTTCACTAGACTTTTGGAAAACTTAGCTGATCATATTTGTGAGCGATTAGCCTGGAATGTGTTGATGAAAGAAAGAAAGCTTTGAAAGCTTCAGACCCTGTGCCTCCTCATGGTCATCCTTCATCAGCTGAGTTGGATTGCACATCAGATGAAACGTCAGTCTGGCTGTAAATTTAAGCAAGCTACATTAGATGGGAACGTAGAACATCGCAGTACACTTGGATAAGCACCGTTTGCTTCATGGTATGAATTAATGTATCTGTAGGATGAACCTCTAAAAAAAAATCAAGTTTCAGACCATTGTCAGGACACACACCACTAGTGACACGTGGTGCACATAAAAAATTTATTTTTTGAGGGAAAAATAGCATTTATTGAGGGAAAATGTATCAAAGAAGAGTAGTAAAACACGTGCAGTCCCCTGAACTCGCATCATCTCCCTGCTCACCATGGCCAGCGTCCCAGTAGAGGGCCCACCTCTCTGGTGATGCCACACATACTGCAGTTTTAGGGTCAGGAGGCCAGGGACGTGGATATATGTAACATGGTGGAAGCTCCCGGGGTGGACAAGTGGCCTTGTTAAACAGGGCAAGCCTCCAGACCCAGTAGCTGGTATCAGCCTGTCCTTCCCTTGAGCTAACTAGACCTAACTGAGCCAGATTGTCCTAAGCTCCCACAGGTAGGGAGGGAATAGCCTCCAGAGCCACCTACGTGGGTCTTGCATCACTGCTTTTTGATGCATTTAGAGCTGAGACCGAGTTTCTCAAAACTACCAGATATCTGGACTGCCACAACTTTCCTCCACCAAATAGGAAATAGGAGGTATTCCTCTACTTGGAAACTTGTCTCCCATTATGTGAAAACCCAAGATTTCCCACAAGGCCTTGCCCAATGACAGCCTGTCCAAATTCCTCCCTTCCATTCGCAACTTGGAGTGACTTATCTTCTGGTCTCCAGCTGGAGGCTCTTCCAGCTCCAATATTCTGATTGCATGACACCAGCAATGGCTTCTGAGACTCACTGCGGCTCTTTGATGGCCTCTCCTGGTGATATTTTAAATTTCCTAACCATTTTAGTCATTTAGTAAGCCCTTGATCTGCTATCATGAGTCTTCTGTTTCTTTGACTTGAGTCTTGGGATTTTACAAAATAATTTTCTATTTGTTTGATGCATTTCATTTATTTTTTTTAACTGATGTATTCTTTCATAGTGAAGCAATGTATTAAACTGGAAATCTGCGTAAGGAATTCTGTCTCAAAATTGTTACACCCTAAAATCTATTAGAGACAAAAGCCCCCCACAGCTCTCAGTGGCCTTCCAAAAATAGTAGAGTTGGGTTTTTTCTTATCACAAGAATTCCTTTTATGATAAGCTTAACACCAAAGAAAATGTTACAGTACCAGAAACTTCCAAGTTGACATTTACTTAGTTTTTACAAGAGGAATATTTAAAATTTACTCAAGGCTTTCATCTGAACATCTTCAAGCTTTACAGGTATAAACCTCAAAGAGTAACTCTAAAAACAAAACTTAAAGCCACTGCATTTTCACAGGTAAATAGAAGCCTGTCCATATGACTACTTCTAAGTCAATACGCTCAAACCCTTGGAGCTTTGCTGGGTTATCACTGCCCGTGGCCACCTGCTTGTCAGGGGAAGCATATTGAGCAAGCCCCGTACCCAGCGTGTGATTCACCCACAAGAAGCAATACATGTGAGCAGTTAATTATTTACATTCCTGTCCCATAAAACTTACCCATAGACCCCCTCAAATTTTGCACAAGTACTTTAAAGGAGGCTGTGCCATGGACTCATTCTCAGCCTTTCATTATGAGGATCATTTTGCAAAGTAAAACGTTTTACAACCTCTCACTTAATAGTGGTCCTACTCTTCACAGTTGTCCTTTGGGAGAAAAAGACACCGAAAGCTTCCATGTCCCTGGAACTCATACAACTTTTGAAAATCTAACAAAACAAAATAAAACAAAGTAGAAAGTAGAAAATAACAATTGTCCACATTTACACATCCAAAATAAACTACTGTCAATATCTTGACATATTTGCTTCCAGGGTTTCCTTTTCTCCCTCCCTCTCCCCCTCCTCTTCCCTCCCCTTCTCCTCTTCCCCCCCACCCCTCCCCTTCTTCCTCTCCTCCTCCTCTCCCTTCCTTCTCTCTTTATTTCTGTATTCCTTATTTTTTCTTTTTTAAAGAAAAATTAGTCATCTTTTGTCAATGTAATATATGATTATTCTGAAGAATTCAAATAGTTTAGAAAAGTGCAAAGTTAAGGAAGTTGACAGTCACCCACAAAACACCATCCAGAAGCAATTTTCAGTGACATTAGAAGAGTTCCAGATAACTACCTAGGCTCTGTGCAAAAAGATAGATAAGCAGGTAGACAATACAGATAGGGAGGCTTTTAAGAAAATGCTATTTCTTAATTAGAGTAAGAATAAAATAGCTAAATGCTATTTTAATTAAAATGTTACTTTTAATTTTACTTGACTATCACAAAAAAATTGAAGTGAAACTGAACAATTCTTAATTGATATTTCTTCACCATGAGATATTATTTCCTAAGAGATTCCTGAGTTGAGAAACAAAGATTCTAAAATATTGTTAAAGGGTTGGAGTTGGAATTTTTTAACTGCCTGTTTCAGTTTAGACAGTATTGACTCCCTGCTATGAGCAATGATGATGCTGGTATGTTCACACCACCTCACACCTCTCTTTCCCCACTTTCCGGTGTTTGATGGTTGCATTATTCTTTTCTTATTAGCAGTTTAGAGCCTTCTCATTCTACCCTGTGATAGCTGAATAGGTGGGAAGTCTTGTAACTGACCCTTCCTGAACTCCTCCTAGGAGGGGTTTCTGATGTTCCTGGTGCTTCTACCCTGGGTCCTGTGCTTCTCACCTTCTCCAGTGTGTCACTGACCGCCCCCAACCCCGGTTCTAGCCACCTCAGCACCACTACCGCTAGCCCCTCATGTGCTGGTGCGAGAGGGGGGACAGTTTCCTTAGGAGGAGGGGAACTTATTTCCCTGCCATTTGTTCCTATATTTTATGTTGCTCAACCAATTGGATAAAGCATCCTTCCAGATTTTGGAGGCCACAGCTTCCTTTCCTTCTGGCACCTTCCATAAGTCACAGCTCGAGGGCTTGTCTCTTTAAAGAGAAGGAAAAAAAATGGCTTAGGAAAAGTATGTGGAATATTTCAAAGGGTAAAAGCAAGCAATTTACCTAATAAAGGAGATTCCTGATGAGGTACAAAGCCCTTCATCAGGGGAAATTATAGCTATGCCTAGGTGACAGGAGAATATGTAAATAAAAACACAGCAGCGGGTGGTGGGATGATGGGATAGCAGGAAGGAATCCCAGGAAGATCAGTGACAATAGTTTTAACTGATGAACGTTTTGTATTTGCATGCAGCAAAGACTAATACAGGCCATCCCTCTCTCCTTCCCCGACCTCCCTAGGCCAATGGTCCTGGGATGAATAAAATTTAGTCCCTAAGCTAATGTCTTTTTTCTTAAATGATGATTGACTTACTAAAACATATGTTTTCAGAAATATCTGTCCTCAAAAATAAACAAAAATGTTTAGCAATCACAATTTCCCAAAAGTGCTTACTTTTTAGAAAGTCAAGGAAGAATGATTCAGAGGTAGCTTGGGTCACGGTAACGCCAAGATTTGTTTTCCATCTCACTGTGAACAGCCCATGTTTCAAAGACTGCCCCGACACTCCATTCAGAACTGTGTCCTTGGCATGATAGGCTGCTTTCTAAGATGGCCCTCAATGATCCCCCGCTCCTAGTGTTGATGCCAGGAGTGGAACCTCTGCCTTGCTTCTAACCAAAAAGAATATGGTAAAGGTGATGGGATGTCACTTTCATGATTAGGTTGCAAATGATTGTGATTTCCATCTTGCTAACAGACTATTGACTTCTCAGTTTGCATGTTTTGATGGAGCAAGTGACCATGTGGGAGAAGCTGAGAGCAGCCTTAGCCAACAGCCAGCAAGGAACAGAATGCTGCCAACAACCACACAATGAGCTTGTAAACAGGTCTTTCCCCTGTCAAACATTCAGATGAGACTGCAGACCCTGGGCCACCAATACCTTGATGGCAGCCTCATGAAAGCCCATGAAGCAGAGGACCCAAGTAAGCCATGCATAGATTCCTGATCCTCAGAAACTTTAACACCATAAAGCTGTGTTGTTTTAAGCCACTAAGACATGGAGTAATTTTTTACACAGCAAGTAATAACTAATACACTTAGATTAGTGTATACTAATACACACCACCTCCAGGCAGTTCACCCTCCTGGAGAATCACTGAGCCAAGAGAAAGCATGTGAGAATGTCAAGAGTAGTTATGGGGAGTGTACAAGGAGAGAGTGAAGCTGATGGAGATCAGATTTTTAATTCAATTGGCTGTGACAAAACACTGCCATTTAAAATTAACGTTCTATCTCAGTAATTTACATCCTGTTTCTTTTTACTCTAGACTCTTCTTACTATATTCTCAGTACAATCCTTTTAATTATTGCTGGAGTATCTTCATGAATTCAATGTAAGACTCTCTGCAAATAAATGACCAGTCAGAGACAATTAAGATAGTTCTAACTTTAGGTAGTAACATTTGGATGCTCTTATTGATTTGGCTTCTTGAAGTGACTTCCAAAAAGATTTATTTGGGTATATTTTTCTATTTTTTTAATTGAGTTTTTAGTACACCTTTTATCCTCAAACAGTTCAGTTCTAATACATGTTCTTAAAACGTTTACTTCAAATTCCCATCTTTCAAATGAGGAAAATATAATACATCTCTCAAATATGTCAAGGGTATTAAAGATGATGCTTAAAGTACCATGGAACTGAAAAGTGCTATTAAATTCATTTTTATCGAGTCTGCTCTTATGAGCCATTATCACATCACACTTTTACACAGGCTCTGGGTTATCTACTGCCACCCAGAGAACAGGGAATTCAGGCTTATTATGTGAATCATTTGGTGCCTGTATCAATCAAAGTTCTTGGCTGCAAGCAACAGACACTCTGGCTCATTTAAATGTACAAGGAATGATTAAATGGTATCATAAAATCCCCTGTAGGGCCAGAAAATAAGGCTTGTGGAGCTATGCAGCCAGAAAGGATGCCTCAAATCACACTCCAGCACTGGAACCACATTGACACCATTAGTCCTGGCCCTGCCTGTACACCACTGACTGCTGGACACCACCAATTGCTGGACATCAACATGAAGACCACCACTCTCCTTGGAGAAATGGCTGATTCCAGGCATGGGGCAGGGAAGGTACAAGGTGAGCCTGGAGCATCCTGTGGTGCAAACAGCAAGGAAGTGCTCAAACAACAATGTGGACACATCAAAAGGACACAGGGGTTGGCTGGATGGGACTCCCACTGACTGAAATTGGGATAATTTGAGGATCATAATGAGTAATGATAGTAATAGATTATAACAAAAAGAAATCAATGAGTCCAAAGTAATACTATATATAAAGATGGGAGGAGGGAAAGCTCTTCTTTACAAAAGAATGTCAGCTTAGACATATAGAAGGAATGATAGAATTTGAAAATCACCATTTCACAAACAATGTAATAATTGATTCAGGCAAAAATCATCAATGGATACTAAAACCAATGAGTGAGAGATTGTTGGGTAACAAGATATTCATATAATCTCAGAGTATCACCTCACAGATTGCTTATTAATTTCAAAGGGGAAAAGATATCTTTACAGTAGAGAGATAAGGTGGACCCCACCTTAAACAAATGATCAAACTTAGCACCTCCAATAATGGGACAAATTGATACCATGTGCCTCCTGATATGATGTCATGGACAGGACACAGTATCACTTATGTAGAATTCTTGCCAAAAATGCTTAACCTATATCTAATAGTAAGGAAATGATTAGACAAATCCAAAATGTCAATGGTCGTGAAAGATGAATAAAGATGGAGAGATTGTTCTAGATTAAAGGAGACAGTAAAAACATGATAGTCACATACAATTTGTGATCCTAGATTTGATTCTAGATTTTTTAAAAGATAAAAATAACATTTCAGGGACAGTTGGAGAAGTTTGAATATGAAATGTGTATTCGATAATATTATTGTAGCAACATTCAATTTCTTGGGTGTGGCAATGGTCTTGTGAGTATGTAGGAGAATGTCTATTTTTAGGAGATGCATGCTGAAGCATTTGGAGGTAACATACCATGATGTCTGCAACTTACTTCAACGTCTGCAAATAGAAAACAAAACAAAACATCTGTGTGTTTGGGGGGCAGCAAAGATTAAGCAAATGTGACAAGATGTTAGACAATTAGTGAATGTAAGTATGAGATGTATGAAAATTTAGACTATTTTACATTGCCCCACATTTCACTTGTTCTCTGTTTCTTTTTTTCCCATCAAATAAAATTCCAAAGAGGAAAGAACCATTCCTAGGTGAGCAGAGGTCCTTCCAGGGGGCGTTTGCTAAGCGTGGGCAAGAACTGAGGTTCAGGCTTGCTGTATGCAGAGAGACATTGTAGGGATAAAAAGAAATGAGGAAAGCTTCTAACAGTTGTGTGGGCTGGCACAACTAATTGAAATCAGGTGGATCCCCAAACATATAGCCAGTTTTCTCCAACAGGCCTTTTGCTGAGTTCTGGGGCAGTGAGGGCAGCTGGGGATAGAGGCAACTTGGTAGACTTAAACCCAACTGTATCATAATTACATTAAATGTAAATGGACTAAACCCTCCAATGAAAAGACAAAGAAAGGCAGACTGGATGAAAAATCCAACACCCAATTATATGCTATTTATAAAAGACAAATAGCCTTAAATATCAGGGCACAGAAAAAATAAAAATAAAAGGAAAGATATGCTGAAAAGAAAACTCTCTGGCTACAGTAATACCAAAGTAGACTTCAAGGAAAGAATATTACTAGAGATAAAGAAGACGATCCATAATGATAAAAGAATCAATTCAACAGGAAGGTATAATGATCCTAAATGTGAATGCATCTCTAATAACATAGCTTCAGAATATATTAAGGAAAACTTGACAGAACTCAAAGAGCTAGAGCAACAATCTTAGTTGCAAAAAGTTAAATTTCTTTCTCATTAATTCCTAGAACACTAGGAAAAAATCAGTAGAGATATAAAAAATTTAAATACACTATTAACCAACATGGCCTAATTGGCATTTGTACAACACCTGTGGAAATTTCATGGAAGATTAACCAAAATAGAGCAATATTCCAGGGTATAAACAAGTCTCAATAAATCAAGGACTGAAATCAGAGTAAGCTCTCTGACTACAGTGAATTAAACCAGAAATCAATAACAGAAATATACCTAGGGGAAAATAATAAACAAAAACTTACAATTGATGAAAAGCATTTGAGTCCCTGATGATTCTGACATGGATCAGAAGAGAGCTGAGACTGGTTGAACGATGCATGTGGGTTGTCATTTTCCCTGCCTGCAAGTAATAGTAGAGTCCTTGAAATGGGATACATGGGTAGTGTGACAAGATATGTGCCTCCAGAATAGACTGCAAAGAGTAGAGTCCCTAAATAGCACCACCAGGTAATTTTCTGTTGTCACCATCTGAGAGAATTGGGAGGAAGAGTGGTGAATTTCTTATCCAAAGATAAGAGCCCTCTACATTCTGAAATATTTACAACTGAAATGGAATTTACTTCAACATTTTACGAGAGGGGAGATCTGAATGGGTGTATAGACAAAACAAGATCAGCCATGAGTTGGTAATGGTAAAGCTGAGTGATTGGGTACACGGGGGTTTGTGATGCTATTCTGTCTGGTACATGTTTTAAATATTTCCATAAAAAGAAGGGTTTTTTTTTTTTTTAAAAGATTGGCACCTGAGCTAACACCTGTTGCCAATCTTCTTTTTTTTTCTTCCCCTTCTTCTTCTCCCCAAAACCCCCAAGTACATGGTTGTATATTCTAGTTGTAGGTCCTTCTGGTTGAGCTGTGTGGGACGCTGCCTCAGCACGGCCTGATGGGCGGTGCCATGTCCACAGCCTGGATCCGAACCAGTGAAACTGTGGGCCGCTGAAGTGGAGCGTGTGAACTTGAACCCTCAGCCACAGGGCTGGCTGCCATAAGAAGTTTTTTTAAAAAATCATAAGGACTTGGTATGGGTAACTGGTTTGAACCATGGGGATGATAAGTGTCTCTTAAAAACTGTCCTGGGCAGGGGGTAAATGAGAAGGGACAATTCCCTTATTCCCTTTTCCACAGCTAGAAACATAATCCACAGGAGGATGATTGGAGAACAATGGAAAGATACCAGCTGATTCTAAATGAGAATGTATGGGTTGTGCTCCGGATGAGATTGGTTTCCAATTGATTTAGAAATTGATTCCAGGGTCAGGAGTTTTAGAGGAAGCACCGTAAGTAACTTGCATAGTGGAACTTTGTGTAATAATCACTCTTTTGATATTTTTCTCCTTTCCAGTTTTTATTTTTAAGTGTATATAAAATTTCTCAGCTGTGGGCCTAATTGTTTTTTCTCTTCCTGCATCTGGTGCTCATGGTACTTAAAAGGCCAGTTCTCTATTTTTAGCTCTTGTGGGTTTGAGCAATACTTCCAGGTTCAGGGGATAAAGATTGCTCATTAATATTTGTTTAGAGGATAAGGTAATTTTACAAACCAGGCTATGAAGATCAACAGTGTATAGAATGTGATGAAATTATGAATATCAACTCTGGTGAGGAGAAGCCATTCAATAGAATTATGCAAAATCATGGTGACATTGATATGATATAGCTTATTAATCTCTTATGAACTGCATGAATTATTGGAGCCTGTATATAGCGTGTGGGTCATGTTTTAATAAACACAGTGTTGAAAGCATTAATCAAAATCACAATAATGGAGATTTCTCCACTTGTATTTGGGAAACCAAAAGATGCATTTGCCTTAGTGGCTGTGTTTAAAACAGCCTTGTATTTATTCATGCTTTCGTTCATTTGATAAATGTTCATGAAGTTTCTATTAGTAGGCCATCCACTTTATTTTTCAAATTAATGTCCAATTTGCAAATATCTCTGATACCCTTCCTTGAACCCTAAAAAAAATTAGTAAGGAGAGTAAAATTTCAACCCTGAATGTTAGCATTCAATTTGGAATCAAAGCCATCTACAGCATTTGCTGCCCACTTGTCCCACATTTAACTACACAGTGGGTTCATTGGGGAGGATAAATTGTAGCCTGGCCCCCACAGAAATCATGATCTAAAAATTGCCCAAACTCTTAAGTATGGCTGACAAGGTCCTTCGTGATCTGGCTCCTGGTGCCTCATCTCTCCAAGCCACTCATCTGCACCATCAGTTAGCTTTCTGTACTTTCCTCAGGTCACAGAATGTACCTTTCTCTTTCTTGCCTCCTAGACTTCACACATACTGCTCCCACTGCTTGCAAGGCTTTTCCCACGTCCTCCTTCCAACAGCTGACTTTTGGGTCTCAGTTAACTTGTGTATCAGCCAGCATAGGCTAGGTCATGCTGCAGTGACAAACTCCCAATCTTAGTAGCTTAAAACAAGAAATTGTTTCTCTTTCACACAAAGTCCTTTGCAGGCCTAGCCCACTCTCCAGGGCAGCTTTCCTCGGGCTAGCTCAGGACTGTACCTCCATATTGGCATGGGCTTCTGCAGTCACTGTAGTAGGTGAAACGAAGAGCTGGGTCTTACCCCAACTAGTGATTGCTGTGGCCTCGAAGTGACATTGGCAAAATAGTTACAAAGCCAAAGCCCTGCCTAACATCAAGGGAACAGAAACATAAAATCTTTCCAGGTGCCAAGAGTGACAATATCCAGAACTATCAATAAGCAGCACTAACATTTATCACAAGGTACCACTTCCCATGAGAAGCCTTCCCTTGCCCACTGAACAGATGGAACTGGTTTGTTGAGGAGTCTCAATTTGTTTGGTTTTTGTCCGATTACTACCTCCCCCTTCTCCACTATGTAGCAGGTCCTTAAAAACATCTTGACCAGTCACTTTCCATTATCAGAACAATTCCCACTCAGCTTGAATATTCAGTCCTCTTCACTCTCAAATTTCAATCTGAAGGCCAAGGTAAAAACATCTGATTCCTCTACCCCCAGGGCAGACTTGGTGTAGAGGGTGGTGCATAGTCTCTTTATATACATTTCCTTCTTCCCTGTTGTACAGTCTAACTTCTTCATGTGTTAGGGCAGAGGAAAGGCGAAGGAAAACAGCAAATGGTCCCTTTCTTTACTGATTAAGTTGACAATCCTCTTCTTTGATTTTCCCTGTTTCTCTGGCCAACACTGGCACGCCAATGACAGACGCCCATTTCAGCAGGCTCCTGGCTGAGTCTCACGGAGCACATATGTGGACCCTTCGGAGGACCAGTATGAGTCTTCCCCACTGCATTCTTTCCTGCCCTGAGAGACCGGTCTTTACCTGGACCACTCCCACCCGTCACCTCCACAAAGACAGTCTCCCCCTTAGCCTCTTTCTGCAGGGCGCCCCGCTGGTGGTGGAGACCAACATGGCTCAAGCCCCGCTACCTTCCAACATGTCCACTCAACCCACAACAAGCTCACAAATCCTCCCCAACCCAAATGGTGGGTAGGCAAGCAAGTTTACTGCCAGCTCCTTTCTTAGCCCTGTCACCTTTTGTGTGTTTCCTTTGCCCTTGTTCGGGGAAGCCAGGGACCAAATGACAAGTCCAATGGCTAAACCAGTGTCCAACTGGAGATGAGATGTCAGTCCACCTTTCCTGCCAATACTCGGGTACAAGTGATTCTCTTGGCTTCAACACACACAGAGGGGAGAAAAGCCTCTTTTTCTGAACACTGCACTAACCCAAAAGGCCTCCAACATCTGCCACTCTTGGTCATCCTATGCAGACTTGAGGGATACAGTAGGTCTGAAGTGATGTCCCTCAGCAAGCCCTGAGGTGGCTGTCCCTAACCTATGAAAATTCCTATACCTTGAAACCTTGATATTTTGTCTTCAGGATGGACACTAGCAACACTCTGGGACATCAGGAAAAATCCTGGACTTCATGAGATAAATGCCCTTTACAAGTGCTCCCATAGCCCCTGTGCTGCTTGGATCCTGGTCCCATTACATTGTGTGGCTCTTGCTTGCTAAATTATCTATCTCCCCCTCATATAGCTGATCTTGGGGCTTTCTGGCCCATCCTGGTGACCAGCTCAGTGCCCGCCACATGGTGAGTGCTCAGTAGGTAATTTTTGAGAAGACCAGGCCAGCTAACTTTAGTGTGGGAAGGTTTTAACAAAAAGTTTTAAAAGGATTTTAAAGAGAAGATATACTGTTTTCAGAAAGAAAATGGAAGATATTCCAAATAAGGGAAATAATTTGAGGGGTAAATGTGCAGATGGAAAAGATTTGTGCCTATAAATAGAGTTAGGTTTATTTAAATAGAACAAAGTCATGATTACATACTGCATCAAGAAATGAGAAGTTGCTTTATAGAATATATAGTTTCATATATTAATTTTTTAGAATCACCTGCCTCCATTGTGCATATTTAGTGAAAATATAGTAAGCTGTCAATATCAAGACATATGGCCTCAGTTGTTATGGCAGGACTAACTTCAACTCACTTCCAGAATTTCTAGAACAGACAGACTTTTCTGGTAAAGATAAACAAAGAAGATTGCATCACATTAGCTCGTTCCTTATAAGTATTGATGCAATCAAGGTTTGCTGAACAATATCATCTCCACTTTAAAGTTATGTTGGTTCCCTCCAGTGACTCAGTATATGCTGAGTGAATTCTGAAGTCATTTAGGGCCACAAATATGGTCATGGAATAAATGTCCTGACCATGGTTTAGAAATGCCTGATTAAAAGCATTATTCTTGCTGAAAAGTCTCTGTATACCTCTGTTCAGTGTTACATGTCTGGGGTCCTTTTGTGAGTATCCCAGACTAGATGTAATTTACCTGTACTGGATAGGCATCTATAAATTATTCTTACAGAGATTTTCCCAGAGTTAAGGAAAACGTGTGTGTGTTTTGAACTGTGTATATTTGAAACAGAAGGGTAAAGCTTATTTTCTGGATCACCTGTCTCCACAAGAAATTCTCTTCTTGGATCATTCTATGCTGTTTGACTCCTTTTGACCTTTACATAATCAATGGACTGCTTCATGACTGTTATGAGAAGTGGCAAGGGTTGAGGGTAGACTTGGTTAATGGCGTCTACACTTGGAAAGTTGCCAAGTGGTGCTCTGCTAAGACCAGAGTTTTCTTTTAGACCTGTCCTTGACTGTCTGTGGTTCATGGTGACCTGCAGAAATAGGTTATTTGAAGAATCTGGTTCACATCATTTCTGGCTGCAAACTGCCATTTTCTCTCCATCGTTACTTTTTGGAGAACTTGAGCTGACATTCCATACACCCCTTGAGCTTTCCATCAGTGTTTCCTTGAACTCTTTTTTCTTAAAATCCTAAAAAATCTCCACATATCTCCCCAAATATTTCATACTACCACCCCATGATTTTCCCCCTTTGGCCCATGTACATATTTTGTTACCAGGAAAGTTACAAACAAGGAAAAAAAGGGGCAGCCTTTCAACCAGACAGGCTCTTAATCCTGTGAAGGAATTCTTGGCTGATCTCTCTCAAACTCTCACCATTCATTTTATGAATGCAGACCTCCCTTGCTATGTGAATCTAATCCATTCCTTAAAACATGTTGGATAGCAAATTTTCAGATAAAGGAAGTTTATATTCTGTTATTTTAAATGGCAAAAATAATGTATTCCAAGCCCATCCAAAGCCACAACCAATTTTCTCAAATATCACTAAAATACTCTTAAAGCCCTCTATAACTATCCACCAAGGATTCCTTCATAATGTAAAAGCATTTAAAACATCAACTACCTAACTTTTGTGCACAATACTCCATTCTATGGGGGAGTAGGGCTTTTCAGACTTTGGCATGCATCAGAATCAACTGGGGCGTTTGTGGAAGCAGGAAATCCTGGGACCCAGAGTTTCAGATTCAGTAGGTCTGGGTTGGGGCCCAAGAATTAGCATTTCTAACAGGCTTCCTGGTGATACTGATGCAGTTGGTCCACGATGACACTGAGAGGAGGACTGCTGTAGAGTATAAGAGTTTCATCTTTCTTCCACACTCAATGAGTATTACTGAAATATAAATAACCATAGTGGAAATAATATGTTCAAGATGCTTTAAATAATGAATGCAAATTACATGTAGAAAAGTGAAATGAAATAATATGGCAATTTTCAAGTAATGATTATTGACCAATGGAAGAGTTGCCTGAGCAGTCTGGTGGCCAAAGGAAGGAGATGGAAGCTTCAGTTACGGTTGAGGTTTGAGGGTGGGTGAAAGAGGGAGTGGAATAGTAGATGCTTCACATCCTACAAGTCCAAATACATGGAACTGGGGGACAGCTTTGGCTGACTGGCATGCGAGACTCCAGAAGTTGGTGTGGCTCTGAACCATCTCATCTGAAGCCGTAGATTGAAACACCATGAAGGGAATAAAAGCCCTCAAAGTGGACATCTGTTCATATTCTCTTTGCTCAAGGTTATGCAGCTCCAGATAGCATAAGACAGGGTTTGTCATTGCATTCCTGGAGTGTGGTGCTTCCTTTGATATCACAATCACACTCGCTGCAGCAATGGTTTTGTAGGTGTGATCTACAATTTCTTTTGAAGATTCAGCTCGAGGATCCTCTTCCTTGCTTTCCTCCAAATGATGATGAGCATGAAGCTGAATGAGTACTACTTTCTTATAAGACATTTGCACTTAATTTGAGAACACCAATCTTCTGGATGTTGATGGTACACATTTAAACAACATGTCTCTCTATCAGGTAGCAGCTGAGATAGGACTGCAACACAGGCTACATCCTCTTACCTGGACTCACTTGCAACTTAGGCTTTCTGGCGTTTGCTTGCTGATTTGCAATAGCAGGTTTTTGACTCAGACAATAAATCTGGAATAAACATTTTTGCAAATCATTTTAGTGAGTAGTTGGATAGTGAGAGTTCAGATAATGAGGGATACTTGGGCGAATTAAACATTTAGTGTGTGGCAGGCATAGGCCTGGGTGCTGGGTATATAGTAATCAACACATAAATATAGTGCTGCCCTCATGGCCTTATAGCTAGTGAGAGGGAGAGACAATAAACCATCAAACAAATAAAATGTATACCACTGCAAAGTGTGATAAAGACTGAGAGAGGAAAATAACAGGATGCTGTTAGAGATAATAATGTAGGGATGGGGATGGGGAGTGCCCTTCTGAGAAGATAACATTTTATTTTTGTTTTTGTTTTTATGGAACATTTTGTTTTGAATTTTCTATAGAAATGTTTAAATTGCAAAAAAGTACCAAGAAGAAAATAACAGCCGCCCACATTTTCACCATCCAGAAATAACCTCTTAGCATTTTGGCATTGCTACTTCCAATTAGAGCTTGTAAAAAATCTATTTTGCTGCTTCGAGGAGCAGTGGGTTTAATGGAGAACTCAAGGTGGCCTGGTTCAGTCTAGGTACTGTGGCTATGGAGTAAAGGGAAAGTGACAGAAAGGATTTGAGATACAACAGGGCTTGGGGATGATTGAGTGGCTGAGGGAGAGAGAAGCAAATAGGATGAATCCCAAGTTGTAACAGCTAGGTCTTAAGTTAGCATGAGGGAAACCATCTTAGGGAAAAGAAGCAATATTGTAACTATGACCCTGACTCACTAGTTTCTGTGAATACATTCTAGCCTGCACGTAGTGATTAAGTGATTAAGAGTGATTAAGCACTCTTGCTTTTACAAAATACATGATCTGCTAGTTCTATGACTCTTGCTTACGTATATCTCCCAGCTGTGATAAGACAACTTTGTTCTCTGAGTTCCCCAGGAACATGATGACCTCCAGAGAGAAAAATTCTGCATTGGTACCCATCACAAATGACAGAAGAAAGAGATAATATGGCGCCTTGAAATTTGTCACACCAGATGGTCAACATCCCTAATTCCTCTCCTTCCCTGCCCATTTCCCTATATAACTGCCTCAAGATTCTGTATGATTTTAAGATGGTTCTTTAAGACATTAGTCTGCCATCTTCCGATTATGCTGGCTAATCGTATAAATTTTCCTTTCTCAACCACGGCTTGTTTGTAATTGATTGACACCAGATTGCAGTCAGCAGAATGAGCCCCTTTTTGCTCAGTTACAAAGTGTTTGGCATAATCAAGTGGGTGATGCTGACGTCATTACGGAGATAGGAAGAAGGGATGTGAAATAGGTTGTAGGTGGGAAAAGAGACCAAGAGTTCAGTAATTTTGAAGATTCACGTCATTAACTTAAAAAGCAAATTCGCCAGTTATTTTACCCTCAAAAGGAGTTTATTCAGAATAGCCAAAAGAATTGCAACTCAGGATATGCTTGCTATGGTGAACTGTAGGCAAATCTGAAGGACAAAGGAGGGGAGCTTGCTTTTATAGAGGAAAAGGGGGAGTAGGGAGGGGCTTTTCTAAATGAAAGTCCATTGGGGGAAAGTAACAGTTCAGGGCAGCAACAGCTTCTCATTGGCTGAGTTGCAGTGTTTCTCATTGGCTGGGATGTTGCCAGGTGGAGAGAGAAATCTTCCTTCAGTACTAAAGTAGTTTTCCTTCCTGTAGAAGATTTAAGCTACCTCTCTTACTGTTTGGAGTAATTGACAATGTATGATAGGGTGTGAGAGCTCCTCCTCCAAGGCTTCCCAAATGCAATTTAGTTGAGGTTTCTCTTATTTATTTCACAACGTGACATCCCTAAATGGAGCTGAGAATTAGGCCACTGGAGAAACGATTCTGGGGCACATAAGAGAGACGATGTTAATTTGAGATGTTGCGTATAGATGCTATTTAAAGCCCAGGTTGTGGAAGAAATACCTGAGGAGAAAGTCTAGAGAGGGAAGAAATGGGGCCAGGAATGAGCCCCCAAGAAAAGCCAACATGAAAATGGATTAGAGGAGGGTGAAAGAGGTGACAGGGCACATGTGTGTGGTGATGGATGGTAACTAGTCTTTGGGTGGTGAACATGATGTAGTCTACACAGAAATCAAAATATAATGATGTACACCTGAAATTTATAATGTTATAAACCATGGTTACCTCAACAAAAACAAATGAAGAAAAAAAAGAAGATGGATTATAGGAAGGGCATCAGGGCTAAAAGATGAAAATGACTAGTCACAGGGGTGGGAGGAAAACCTGGTAAGTTCTGTGGTAGGCAGAACAGCGGCAAAATAACCATGTCCTAATCTCTGCAACCTGTGAAAATATTAACTTAAATTGCCAAAGGAACTTTGCAGGTGGAATTAAGTTATGGATCTTAGATAGGGAGAGCATCCAGGATTCTCAGGTGGGCCCAGTGCAATCACATGAGTCCTTAAAAGTGGAAGAGGGAGGCGATGATGGAAGAAGAGGCAGGAGAGAGTCAAAGTGTAAAGGGACTTGATCCACCATTGCTGGCTTTGAAGATGGAAGAAGGGGGCTGTGAGCCAAGGGATGCAGGCAGCTTCTAGAAGCTGGCAACGGCCCTCAGCTGAAGCCAGTGAGGAAATGGGGCCCTACAACCACCGGGAACGGAATTCTGCCTTCAGCCTCAATGGGCTTCAAGCACACTCTTCCCCAGAGCTTCTGGAAAGGAACCCATCCCTGCCAACACTTTGATTTTAGCCTGGTGAGACCTGTGCCACACTCCTGACCTACAAAACTGTAAGATAATACATTGTGTTGTATTAAGCCTCTGAGTTTGTAGTAAATTTTTATGGCAGTTAGTGCTCAAAGAATATTAGCTATTATTATTATTATCCTTTTTGAGACTGTCTTTCTGTTTAACTCGTGAAGGTAGTGATTCTCTTTTAGTAGGTGTGGTAACAAGAGAATTGCTTCTCTCATTTGTCAGCCGGGTGAGTCCTTACAAGGTTAACAAATTACCCATACCAGAGAGCATCAGAGGCAATGGTTGATGAGTCTCCCATTCTGTCAGCCTGTCTTAATTAATTGGTTGCCCAGTTCCAAGCTGATGGCACAGGGCTGCTATCTGCATGCTGCATTTTGTGCTGATTGCCTAAATGTCAGGCTTTGACAGGTATTCCTTCTCTATTGTTCTCCCAACATAGGTATTGTCATAGTTCCTGACAGCTGGAATTTACTTATCTGTTAGAGTCACCCAGGGATAACCTGCAGCCCTTTATCTTAGAGCAGTGCTTCTCAACCCTGGCTGCACATTAAAAGAAGCTTGGAGGTTTTTAAAAAATATTGATACTCAGGCCCCATAGATCAATTGAACCAGAACCTCTGGGTGTGGGACCTGGGCGTGAGTACTTTTTGAAAGCGCTCTGGGCGATTCCAAAGTGAAGTGATGTTGGAGAAGCACTGCCTTAAGGCTTTTTCCCTTTCACTGCTGAGAGTGGGGGAGGCACCCTTTGTACCCAGACATCTATTAAATTCTGAACCCTGCAGAGCTAATGGACAGAGGGTGCACAGTGCAAAGTGCTTCCATAGAGACTGTGGGAGGAGACATCCTAAGATAAACGTCTCCAAGCGAGGATGGAGGTCAGGTTTCGGCTGCAGCTACCTTCACTGGTCATGCTGTGCCCTGGGTCATCTACAAGACAGGAAGAGGCTAAAGCTTGGAAGGCAAAGATATTTCACTCTTTCTTTCATAAGCTTTATTCAGGATGCCCATTTTTTCGCTAAGCAAGAAAAGTTCATTGATTCTGCTTTCATGTGGCAGGCAAAATGATATCCATATGTCTTAGTCGGCTTGGGCTGCTATAACAAAATACCACAGACTGGGGGGCTTAAACAACAGACATTTATTTTTCACAGTTCTGGAGGCTGGGGAGTCCAAGATCAAGGTGCCGGCAGATTCAGTTCCTAATCAGAACTCTCTTCCTAGCTTACAAAAGGCCATCTTCTTGTTGTATCCTCACATGGCTAAGTGAGGAAGCTCTGGGGTCTCTTTCTCTTCTTATGTGGACACTAGTCCCATCGTGGGGGCTCCACCCTCATGACCTCATTTAAACCTAATTACCTCCCAAAGGCCTCACCTCCTAATACCATCACACTGGGGCTTAGGGCTTCAACACCCGAACTTTGGGGGAACACAAACATTCAGTCTATAGCACTGTACAATTTCCTGATGATCTATAAATTAAAATGATCAGTGTCCTCTAGGTACCCCCAGGAACCCAAATAGCCAGAGTTTAATAGAAGTGGTAGGAAACCTCATCTTTGGAGTCTTTGGCTAAGACTGACCAGAGGATTGCTGTGGTAGGTAGAATGTCCCCCCAAAGATGTCTATGTCCTGATCCCTGGAACCTCTGATGATGTTACCTGACATGGCAAAAGGGGCTTTGCAGGTGTGATTAAGGCTTCGGGCCTTAAAATGGGGAGGTTATTCTGGATTAACCAGGTGGGTCCAAGCTAATCACCTGAGTCCTTAAAAGCAGAGAACTTTCTCTGGCTGGAGACAGAAAAGATACTGTAAAAGGGGAAGTCGCAGAGACTTGAAGCATAAGAAGGACTCTACGCACCATCACCGGAATGAAGATGGAGGAAGCAACATGATGAGGGATGTAGATGGCCTTAAGGAGCTGAGAGAGTTTCCCAAGTGACAGCCAGCAAGGACGTGGGGACCTCAACCCTGTAATTACAAGGAACTGGATTCTTCCAACAACCCGAATGAGCTTGGAAGCAGATTCTTCTCCAGAACCTCCAAAAATGAGCTCAGGACAGCCAACACCTTGATTTCAGCCTCGTGAGACCTGGAACAGAGGAACCAGGAGAGCCCACTGGGATTTCTGACCGACAGAACTATGAGATGATAAATTTGTATTGTTTTAAACTGCTAACTTGCAGTAGGATTTTTTCTGAGGAAGATCGGCCCTGAGCTAAAATCTGTTGACAATCTTCCTCTTTTTTGCTTGAGGAAGATTGTCGTGAGCTAATATCTGTGCCCATCTTCCTCTATTTTGTATGTGGGATGCCACCACAGCACAGCTTGATGAGCAGGGTGTAGGTCTGCACCCAGGATCCAAACCCGCGAACCCTGGGCCACCGCCAAAATGGAGCACATGAACTTAACCACTACACCACCGGGCTGGCCCCAATTTGTGATAATTTTTAAACGCAGCAATAGAAAACTAATGTAACTGCCAAGGCACAGTTTGAATTTTTATTCCATTGATAAACAATTTTAGTGACATTGACTTTGATTGTTGAACACAAACCACAAGTTGAGAGATGAGAAACCTGGCAAGTTTGGGTGGTCAATTTACTCCTGGAACATTTAGCCAGACTGTTGACTTGCCAAAGATGCGTTGTGATGGTGACAACTTGGATGATGTTCCTTTCTACAAAGTCCTCAAACACAATACAGGGAAATGCTGATGTGTGTCAGAAATTATAATGCCTGGCCAGCCCTGTTGTAAAAATAGGATGCAGAGCTATGACTATTGGGAAAAAAAATGTTCAAAATGAAATGCATGATTTGGAAAAGAGGTTTAACTACCATCAAGACAATTTTCTCCCATAATAGACCTATGAGAACAGTAGGGACTTTTGAGCAATTTATGTTGGTCAGTTTCCATGGATGTTATGCTAAGCGGCTGGGCACATTCGCAACCTTCATGCTCTTCTCAATTTCCCAGCAACAGATTTCTAGCTCCTAGCCAGAAGTCTCATTAAGACGGGCCTGCATTTTAGAATCATAGCATGATCCTTTAAAAGGCTTCCTTTTGAACATATTTTATTAACTCCAACAACAGAAACCAACTCTACTTACCTTAAGCAGAAAATGAATTTATTGACTAGCTCACCAAATTAACAGGAAGGTTGGAGAATTGGCTCTGAAAACGGGCAGGAAACAAAGGAAGCAAGGATCCACTGCTAAAATTTCATTGTAGGAAGAGTCAATTAAAGAAGCCACCTCTGAGCCATCGATGCTGCTACCCCCAATTCTGTCACCTCTGGAGGCTGGCTACTGCTGCCATAGCTGCAAAGAATTCTAAACTGTTCCCTATTTCTATCTCCAGATCCAAAATCCCAAGTGGAAGGATTTAATTTTTCTCAGCTTAGATAAAATGCAAAAAAAAATTTCCAGCCACCAAGCGTTGGGAAAAGCACATATTTTAGTTTCCTTACTAGGAGGCAGGACTGCTCTTCCCTCCAAGACTTACTCTGCAGGCCATTTCCCAGACATAGAAAAGGGTGCAAGGTGGATGGAGCTCTCTACCCCTTTGGCTGTCCAACATACCTGAAGACTCATCTTCTCATATGTCTAAAATATACATATATATTTTTTTAATATATTATAAAATTTATATATATAAAATAAATATATATATGTATATATATGCTCCCACTTCAAATAATGCAACTTACTCTATTCTCAAGGAAAATAACCCAAAGTTTCACCAACTACTTCTTCTAGCCCTTCACCCAGGACATCTGAGCAATATCTATTTCTGTCATAATCCCTTCTCAACCACCAACACACTCTATGTGCAATAGTGGAGTAAAGGAAGAAGAAAGAGGGCAGTCACTTAAAATGTGTAAATATCTACGTGGCAGAGCAAGGAAGAGAGTCTGGGTAGAAACTGTGGTCCTTGTTTCTGCACCTAATGATGAGGTATTTACGACTTCCCTCCTCCACTACTCCTTCATGTTCCCATTACCTTCAGCCCCACCTTGGCTGGCCACAGTGGTATGCTGGTAAATGTTTAACAACCAGCTCTCTGAAAGAAAGATATTTGTTTTAAATTTTACTGATATAAAAGATGTTTAGGGCCAGCCCCAGTGGCCTTGTGGTTAAGTTCAGGGCATTCCGCTTTGGCAGCCTGGGTTCAGTTGCCAGGTGTGCACGTACACTGCTCTGTTAGCGGCCATGCTGTGCTGGCGGCCCACATACTAAAAAGTAGAAAAGATTGGCACAGAGGTTAGCTCAGGGCGAATCTTCCTCAGAAAAAAAAAGGCACAAAATTTACAATTAATAAAATATACAATGCTCTTTATTATAAATTCCATATAGCCAATTGATTGTCAAAGGTTGCTTTTTTGTTGTTTTATTTTGGGGTTTTTTTTTTTTGCCAACTTATAGTTGCAATTCAACTATGATTTGAAAAAACCAAACTACAAATAAAATCTTAATTACTATCCAATTCAGCCAATAACTTGCTCAAATCATTAACTAATGAACGTAGTTCTGACATGGATATTGGTTGATAATTCTGTTTGCATTAACAAATAAGATGGAAGTGGAAAATGGAGATATCTCACCGAACTTCATTTGTCCATCAGTGACATGAGCAACTGCTTTACTGAGTCACAGAAGTTTGGAAATATTGGAAGAATATTTCCTCAAGTTTTTGTGCTATTCATATATGTATGTGTATATATATATAGTGTGTGTGTACTGGAATTTTAAATTTTATTTCTAAATTAGAATTTACATTTTATTTCTAAGTGTTAAAAAATAGTCTTATGGATTAAGTTGTCATTAAAGTTATTATTTGTGTGCAATTGACTGAAACAACATAAAACACGAAAAAGCAAATTTTAATTGAAGTTGCATTTTCTAGTAATATGGGGGGGCTGATTTTTTTAAAATTAGTTCATGTATCCATGGATGAATATGACTTATTGCTAGAATGAGGCAGGGTTCACCAACAATTCAACAATTTATTCCTATTTTTTTCATTGCTGTAAGCACTGAGAAATCTTGCTCACATAAATAAGTATATATGAATGGAGGAGTTTTGCTATACCAATGTCGCTCAATTTGTTGAACTCCTTCCAATTATGTGCTAAATGTTACATAGTGATCTATCAACAAAAATTATTTTTAATGATGTATCAGCTCCCAGCTCATAGGTTTTTCAATTTTGTTGAAAGCAAAGGATTAGAACTATATGACTTGAGAAAAAAATTGTCATCTACTCTTTGCATCATTTACTTTCTCCATTTCTGAAAGTATACTAAAAAGACATTACTATGACTTACAACACAACTCTTAATTTTACTTGTTGCTTTTTCTCCAACAGGCATCTCATATAGCCTTTATACTTAGAAAAGTTTAGCAAATACTTTTATCTGTCACTACAATATTAGTTATAAAAGTACTTTTATATTGCCACATGCTTTAATTATATTTTCATCAAAAGCTTGGAACTGCAGCTTTAGCTCATTCAAATTATGGAAAATGTCTGCCATATCTATATCTATATGGGAAAGCCCATCTTCATTGGTCAAACCAATTGGTCAATTGCTCTTCTTACGGGGCGGCTATCTTCCAAGAGGCAGGAAGCAGAAAGTGCCCACCAGTTAAGGGTTACACATAGAACTGGCGTGGTATCGCTTCCACCCTATTCTATTGATCAAAGCAGTCACAGGGCCCACCCAGATTCCAGGGGGTGGAGAAATAGACTCTACCCCTCACTGGAGGAGTCGCAAGGTCTCATTTTAGAACACCATGGGGATGGGAGCTATCATTGGAGCCATCTTTGGAAAATACAATCTGCCACAGCCAGTTACTGAGAATATATTTCATCAATACTCAGGAATGGAGGAAACAACCTAGGGTGGGTCCAGTGTCCCATAGGCATTGCTGTAAGGTGGACCCCTGTCCAACCTCCATATTGGCCAATGGGCCATAGTAACTTTCAGGGTACTCAGGAATTAGTGTCATCTTACAGCTAGTGTCCAATAATCTCCCAAGGATGAGCATGTTTCCCTTTTGCCAGTGCACATTTCCTATGGTAAACACTGGAGTCTCTCTGCTGAGGGCTAGAAGGAAGATCCAGGAAGTACTGGGGAAGTCTTTGTAGGGTCCCTTCTTGGAGCATACAGCCTCCTCTTCGTTCAAGGAGCTCTGGTCTGGGAGTTGGGTGACTCAGGTTTTAGAATTGGGTGAGAGGCCTCAACTCAGTATTTTTATTTTCTGGCACACGCCTAACCTCTGTTAACCAGATATGGAGTTTTGTTGTTGTTGTAAAAGTCAAATAGGGCCTTAGGTGATTACCCAGGATCTTCAGACATGGTGATCCCATAAGCAATCCACTACTGCCAAAGATCCCTGTGGCTCAGACCCTTCTGATTTCCACTCTGGTAACCATGATCATCTTGCTTCTTGTAGTTAAGTAATGCCCCCTGGCCTCTGTCACTCTGAGATATTCCTAACACATTGATATCAGGAAGCCCATTTCCACATATCATCTTTTGTCAGTAATTCTGGCCTACAGAAGAGAAGCACTCCCCTCACCAATTTATTTCTCAAGGCCATGGGGAAGGGATTATCTTCTGGGGATTCTCAAATTACATCATTATTGGAAACACACAAATGAATCAACTGAAGCATTACAATGTCCGTAAGTCTTTAGAACCCTTACAAATGAATTTCTTGCATCTCAACCTCATTTAAGGTGAGCCACAATTGAGTCCAGGTTTTAGTCAACCAACCAAGTAAGTATTAGAACTACTTTCAGCCTCTCCAGCTAGCCTACTGGATCCAAAGTCTCTGGTAAATGGACCCATATTGATTAATTCAGCCCAATATAAAGTTGTGTTTTTCCTTTTTTGGTCTACACTCTCATTTCTACATATATTCCCCAGATTTTTGCTGATTATAAGTAAACAATCTACAATTATTCTGGTATATAAGCCTGCTGCTTCTGGAGTGACTTGATGATTGGCCACCAGAACATGCTAATCTTACACTAAGGCGAGGAGGAGTAGAGAGTGAGAATTGGCTTTCTATCGAGTTGCTTCCTTTAGGAAGTTAGGGGACAGACACCACATAAATTTGGGGGAAAGTTTAAAGGATTACTAACTAGCAACAGGAGATTAGGTACTAAATAGTATAGAGAACTATAAAGAATACAGGAATGGTGGATATAGGGAGCAGCCACTACTTCTAGGCTAAGGCAGAACACCCAAGGAAGGAAGAAATCTGGAAGAGGCCCCAACCACCAAGGCTGAGATTCAGACCTCAGTAGAGAGAGTATGACTGTAGTCCTGGATTGCAGAGAAGTTCGCTGAGGTGCCACAGGTCACATATGGCAAGCAGGAAACCAACTGCTGGAGTCTCAGTGAAACTCACTAGGAAGTCACCTGTTGAGATGCTGGTGGAACTTCCTGGGAAAGAGGCAACAGGGGTGCACTGAAACTTGCTGGATGGTGAGCCCCACTGGCTGTCTTGTACTTCAGTGACCACCACATGCTGAAGAAGCAAGAAAAACCACACCAGGATCAGGAAGAGAAGCACCTTCCTCCTGCCTTGTCCTTGCGGTTCTCCTCTACTGCCAACACTTAACATCGTGCCAGCTGACAAAGGAGAAATGTTTACAGGGTCCAGCTCTAAAAGGCAATGATGGATGAATGGGTAATTGACACGAGAATGACCCCATCAAACAAAGGACTGCCCCCAACAGTCCCTCGACTTTGACTGGACCTACAGCCAATGATCCTACCATCTTTTCATTCATATTTCTCCTTCAGGTCCTCATTGCCCTTTTTATCCAGCTTAACGGCTTTGGTCAGTCACTCCAGTCCCTCACCCTGGTTAAACCCAACTCTCTGCCTAGTCCATTTCTGTACTCACACAGCCTAATGTGGCTGGACTGTTATAGTCTGGGTACTAAAGGAAGCAAGCTCTAAATATAGGAGGTGATGGTCAGAGAATGGATGTTTGACTCCAAGATTATGGAGGAGTTGCAGGTTTTAGTAACAATAATATGTTAAGGTCTATGTAGGAACATGACAATGAGTGGCTGAGGTAGGGTGAACAATGAGAGAAGTCAAATACCTGAGAATCTAGGATATAGGGAGGAATATACAAATACGTCATATACATAAATCCTCAAGAAGTAAGACAGTGCTGGAGAGAGCAATAGAGAGCCGGGAGATAAAATCTTCAATAAATGAGGGAGCATGAACAACTGCAACAAGAAGGGCTAGTGGGAATGTAGTCTGATGACATAGGATTCAAACTGGGGGTAGAGGGCTTGCGGGAGGAGGGGAAGGGGAGGAAGAATAGTCTGGAACTGGCCATGAGGAGCAAAGAAAACATCTACCCATTTGCATGCCCTGTGTTATATGAAACATGGAGGTAAAAATAAAAGCAGCCACCATTTGAGAGGGTTGCAGAGGAAGCAATGTCTTCACGAGAAAGCCAAGTTTCCATTAAAATGTGCCTTGTGCTTGATTAGGGAACTGTGTGTTCAGGGGTCATTCAGAAACGAGATTGAGGACAGAGGGGGATCTGCTGATTACCAACTAGGGGTTGCAGAGGGCACCTCAAAGGAGTTGGGGAGGGCTGGGAGGTGGGAGCTGAACGGGGGATATGCAGAGCCATGTGGTATTGAAGCAGAGCCACGTGGGAAGATGAGGGTGACGTGGTGGTCTGGGCCTCTTTGATGAATGAAGGAAGGGAATTTAGAACACAATGAGATAAGTCCTGGTGGTCTTAAGGCAAATAATGATGAAAGGGTGTGTGTTAGGGGAGGGTGAGAGAAATGAGGGCCTATAGCTGCTTGCCTATTCTTTCCTGAGAAATGATTCCACCTCATGAATGAGGGTTTCATTCCTGACACTGCCAATGGAGATGTGGCAGTCCAAGGAGAAACAAGTCTTCAATGAGTACATTATTCTGGGTGACCATAGATGATCAATTTGTTGATTTGCCAGTGGCTGCCAGAGTCCTGCCCTTTAACACTGTCTTCGGCCCCAACTAGGACCAATGACTCATTCCAAGTTGCTCCCATTTCCCTAAGGCTACTTGTTGCAACTCATTTCCACATGTCAATTTCCGAATGAGACAAGGTTTATGAGTGCAAGCAGTAGATACTGACCCATCACTGGAAGGATACTGGATAATTCACAGTCAGTGGGAGTGCTGGAGAAACAGACTTGGAAAGGGAGTAGGAGAGAAACGAGTGAGTATGACAGAACTATCACTAAATCATACCATAGAAAAATTTGGTTAGGACACCAGTGTACCACTGCCCAGTACTGAGCCTGGCCTCAGGCACTGCCACCATTAGACTGGGAAGGCCACTACTGTCAATCTGGAATGAATTCTAAATAAATTCTAAACTGTCCGCTGCTCCCCTTTCCATACTCAAATGGCCTGCCTTAATGCATGTGCCCAAGCTCTAGCTCTCTGTGGAGGCAAGTGTCTGTCCTTTCGGTGTGGGGAGGCAGGGAGAAATACAGAATGACTGAGCCCCTAAACATAAGCAGTGAGTACAGTTGCTGGTCAAAAAGGAAAATCTATTCCAGGAAAGAACTCACAGGCTCCCATATTCATTCCCATGGAAGAATAACTGTTATGTTAGTTGAAATAAGGTTCAGCTGTGAGTAACAAAAACCCCAAAGTACAAGAAAGTGGTTTTGTTTGCTTACCTCAGAAATGTAGGCAGTCCAAGTCTAGTATGGTGGTTTTATGGACGTAGGGTCCTATCAACACACAGCTGCCACCTCATGGTCCAAGACGGCCACTCCTGCTCCAACAATTACATCTGCATTACAGCTAGAAGGAAAGAGGAAAAAGAGAAGTAGCTGACCTCTCCCTTCAGGGATACTTACCAGGAATTATAAACACCACTTTTGCTTAATGACCAGAATTTAGTCACAGGGCCACCATGAGCTGCAAGAGGAGTGGCTGTGCAGTCAGCAAAAATTTAGAGATTTTATTACTGAGGAAGAGGGGTGAGAATGAATATTGGGGGACAACTACCTCTCTCTGCCCCTTTCAAGACCTTTTTACATTTTACAGTGGTGAAACTGCCTTCTGCCTCTTCCATGCTCCCATCATCCCCAAGTCACTGTGGCATGGAAGCCACTCAATGGAAAAGATTCACTTGCCACCCTTCAATCTCAGGGCTCCTCAGGACATCATATAAAGATCTACTCAACCACATTTCCATTGCTGATGCTTCCATTTCCTATTCCTGCCTGATGCTATTACCTCATTTGCCATTTTCACTGCAGAGCATAGCAGGCTACCAAATCATTGATATGGATTACACATTATGTTCAAGTCCTCTTTCTCTTTTGCTTTTTTTTATCAGTTTATTTAAGGGCGCTTTCTTATTGAACTGATACTTAAGGCTCCTGGTCATGTACAGTTTTGCAATGACTTACATAAACAAGAGTGACGGAAAGTCTAGGGTGCTTTGGGGCCATGAGGATATTTTATTGCAGCTCTCAAAAAATCCCAATAGATGAAAACATGCTGCTTTTATTTTTTTTTCTTTTTTTTGAGGAAGATTAGCCCTGAGCTAACTGCTGCCCATCCTCCTCTTTTTGCTGAGGAAGACTGGCCCTGAGCTAACATCCATGCCCATCTTCCTCTACTTTATATGTGGGATGCCTACCACAGCATGGCTTGCCAAGCGGTGCCATGTCTGCACCTGGGATCCAAACCGGCGAACCCCGGGCCACCGAAGCAGAACGTGCGCACTTAACCACTGCGCCACTGGGCCGGCCCCCAAAACATGCTGCTTTTACAGAAAAGAGAAATCTGGGTCTGATCAACTGGTTTACTAGGGACACATCTATTCTAAAAATAAAAACAAGGCTTCGTAGTGATAGTCAGCTTGTACATTAATTGTACATGGAGAAAGAGGAACGTTAGTCATGTGGTATTATCTATATTTACATGCTATATTTATATATTTATTTATATATATCTATATTATTTACTATAGATAGATATATGCCTCCTTGGCTTTATCTCTATATCATTGTGGTGAAAATGTAGTTTAGAAAATATACAGCAAGAGGGGTATTTGTGAAATTAATTGGCATAGGAAGTCTTATAGGATTTCTATTATTAAATTTATTTTCATCATCAATACTGTTTGAAAATGGTTACCCTTGTAGGAAAAAAACAAGGATGCCACTTCCCTATGCAGAAGATGTTCTACGTCTCACTCATTTGCAGTGGGAAAATACCAGGAATGATTCACTTCCTGAGTTAAAGGAATTATGTAAATTTAGCCAGTCACATCTTCAGTAGAAAATGTGTCTGTGATCTAGTACAACAAGGATTTTATTTTACTTTTTTGCCATTCATACGTAAAGGCCTTCATGGGCCCTGTGCCTCATGCATATCTTCTTGGCTCCTATGCCTCAGTATACGTGACCCAGCTTCCAACCTGCATTCTTTTGTTAGGGGCTTTCCCTGACCTGCAATGTGCACTTTGCGTGCTGGTGCAGCAGGCAGCCCTCAATCAATGATGGATGGGAGTTGGCGCATAAATGCCCCAGCTCCCTCGCTCAAGCTGGGACCACACTGGGGCCTTGTTCTCTTCAGATTCGCAAAGCTTCCCCTGCGGGATCAAGCTCAGGTTACCCATAATCATAACCGACTTCACAACCTCCCTCTTCAGCTGCCTTCCTGGCCTTGCCTCACCTCCCCAGTCCCCTGCTGGTGTTTCCTTCCCTGCCCAAACAAACTACATGTACTTAAATCCTTGTCTCAGAGTCTGCTACTGGGGAAAGAAATGAAGACAGAAGCAAACAAAAAAATACTTATTGGTGTGCTTACTACCCTGGACATTTGCCTAAATCATAACTTCAGATTTAGATAGAAGAATCTGGATTATGGGGGATTTAAATTAAGTCACAATGATTTGAATCATGACTTAGATCACTAGATATATAGATTTATTTTAAATCATTGTTGTTAATTTTTTTCCCTATAATTTTGCTCTCCATATACTCGTCAAATACGGCCCTCAATATAGCCTTCAAACACACTCATCAAAACTCTCCTTTGACAGTGTCTGGGTAAAGGGACTCCACAATGCAGGATTCTCTCCTCCAATAGTGCCTGGCCCTTTACTCATCACCTGTTGATTTGGCTGTAGGTTTCATTTTGAAAACACATGCAGCATTTTAAGTGATTGTTATTCTTTCTAATAGAGTAGCCAGGGTTTAAGTGCAGATTAATTTGAGTTCAGAACCAAGCTCTTAACTGCGTGCAGAATTGTGGTGCTGTGGGGCCGGCCCCGTGGCCAAGTGGTTAAGTTCGCGCACTCTGCTTCAGCGGCCCAAGGCTTCACCGGTTCGGATCCTGGGTGCTGAACATGGTGCCGCTCATCAGACCATGCTGAGGCGGCGTCCCACAATCCACAACTAGAAGGACCCACAACTAAAAAACATATATACAACTATGTACCAGGTGGCCTTGGGGAGAAAAGGGAAAAATAAAATCTTTAAAAAGAAAAAAGAATTGTGGTGCTGGCCCCAGAAAGCTGAAAGCAGAAGGGAGGGCTTCTCAGAGCTGCTCTGAGGCCTGTGGCTGTGTTAATCTCACTGGAGTAAGGAGAGAAAATAAGGGATTAAGAAAGGGCTGGTGCCTGAGTCATCCCAGGGCAGTTCCAGGTCACATGTGCATCAAGGCTATGTGACATTTAGATGTCTCAGGTCACCCCAAGCCAGATTATCTTTTAGTCCTCACTTGGCTTCACCACATGCACTTGGAAGCTCTCACGCATCCTCCTTACCCTTCAGAAGAAAATAGATGATGAGTGTTCGATTGTGCATGAAAGAGATAGGCTTCTCCTGCTTGGCCAGACCACAGAGAAGCCACAGAATCTTCTTAGGTGACCTGACAACGATGGGCTCTAGGAGCAAATGCACTCTCTCTCCTTCTCTCCCTTCCTCTTCCTCCCTCTCTTGTTTCTCTTTCTCATTCTCTCTCTCTCTCCCTCCCTCCCTCCTTCCCTCCTACACACCTTTCTCTCTGCTACCTCTTTTGCAGCAAAAAAGCTGTGAAATTTAAAAACAGACCTTCTCTGACGTGTCTTTGGGTAAAATCATGGGACGCCAGGCCATCCCTCAGACATTCTTCACAGCTCCCACCTCTCTTCCATCCACCCACCTTGTGTCTGGGTCTCTGTAGAGTTTCCAGTACATCAGTAATCAGGTCGAATGCATCAAGCCTCCCAAGGAAGAGTCAGTTGTCCTAAAAATCTGATTCCCAGAACCGCAGCAAGTGATTTCAGCTTCTTTACTGGGATCAAAAGTTTGCAAATAACCATGATGTCCGAGGACAAGAGACTGTTACATAATCATCCTTCGTCAGAGACAATGAGGTCGCATGTTTGCCCATCTAATCGCTGATCAGGGACATGTTTGAATGCAGATAATGTGCTTGCTGGCCCACAACTTAATTACTGAGCGTCTGAATCAACAAAGCTTTCAGATGTAGGTCTTGCCTAATGGTGCGTCTGTTAGAGATCATTGCCTCTGCTTGGCCCCTAAATGAAAGGTCTGGGGGATACAATGGGCCATTGCCAGTGCTGTTCTCGATGACCTCTCATTGAAAAACATGCCAATTCACACGGTTTATTTTCCAGCCAGCAGTAGGCATTATTGTTTATATACAGGGCCAAATGGGGTGAATGACTCCAGGGTGGCAAATATTAGTAAAGCCTCTGGTGAAAGCATGCTCTCCAAGGAAATTAATGCCACAGTCATTTTGGTATATCTGCAGCCGGAGTCCAGTTATCCAGACAGGAATGTCCCAGAGTGACAGAGAGGGGGGAGTTCCTTTCCCAAGCTGGTAAAGAAAATGTGTCGGGAAAAGTCTAGGGAAATAAGCAAGCAATAAGTAAGTAGGACCAAAATGTTGAGTCTATGAGTTGGGGTCCCTGTAGTCAATTAGGATCTAACTACAGAGCCTGGAGCCCAGTGGGTCTCTCGTTAAGGGACATCTCTCCTGGCTATTTCCCCTTTCCGAATTCCCACCCCACGTGTGTGTGGTTCGCCTGGATTCCAAATGGAGGTCCCACCTCCCTCTCTCGGCCATCGTTATCACAGCCATGCCTGGCAATGACTTCAAGATTTAGAGAAAAGTATGTTTGGGATGAGGTGGGGGTTTTTTGGTGTTTTGTTTAAGATTTAAGGAGTCCTGATCTATGCACAATTGTTATTATTTAATCACTAGGGACAGCTATGCCCATTTCCTTGCCTGCAAATTTAAATAAATGCAACATGCCATTTTAAAGAAAATATAATAAAGTTGTATTCACCCAGATGATTTTAGAACACTAAGCAAAGGCCTAGTTTCCGATACTAAGCAGAAATGTCCCTACCCTGATGGGTGTCCAGCCCCCTAGAAGTTGACATGTCTCCTTTGGCTTCTTCAAATGTTGGTCATCTCCCACTGAAGGCAGGAAAACTCAGCTCCAGCAGGGTGAGGAGGGTGAGGATTGCCTGAGCCCAAGAATCTTTCTGTGTGTGGCTAGAGCCAGGAGACACAGTGTAAAACAAAGCAAAACACGGCTATAAATAAAGCACAACTCCCCGCCCCCCAGCCCTTTTTCTTTTTTTTTTTTTTTTTTTTTTTTTTTTTTTTTTTGCCTAACGCCTGCCATTAGCTGTAAGGCAGCGTGGCTTGTGTGGGCAGGTGGATTGAACATTGGTGTGTTTCAAAATGCTTTTGAAGAGAAATTTCTCCAGGACCCTGTCTTGTCTGGTGCACCATAGATGTGTGAGCAATATTAAGGAGAGGATAGCTCCCAGAGAAGCCTAGAGCCCTCACTCTGTACGTCTAGAGACCATAAGCAACCCGCACACCGGGGTCAAATCTTGCCTGCACCTCCCCTCCCCATTGCTCTGCCCAGCTCGCAATCAGATTTGAAAATTAGATTTTAGACTGCAGACCTGCTTTTGCTTTGCAGCTCATCTCCAGGCCTCTGAAGCCCAAGGGGAAAGCCCCCTCTCCCTCTGAAAGCTGCATCTTGACTATATCCTCACTGAACCAGGGAAAGAGCTGGTCATAAAAAAGAGCCTTGTTATCTGATAGTGCGGGCTCTCCTAGTCGGGGGTGACACTGAATTATTTGGCACAGAAGTCAAATGTTATGGGAGTTATTTTTCTCCTTTAATAAACAAGCATAGGGTCGAAGGATGTGAGGCCAAGTGCATCCCAGAATCTGAAAATGATTGCTTAATTGAGGTTGTTTTTCTTTCTCTGAAGAACACCATTAAGTGATGGTGTTGTGAAGGCTGTAATCTTATTTTACAGCTGAAGCCCCTCTTTTATAATCAGCATATATATTTTTTTGACAATGTGATTTGCCTTCAGTGCGGGATCTAAGCAGCTTTGGTCATTTGCTTAGAGAAAAAATGAACTGAATGTATGAGCTCTAAGGGTTTTCTTCGCCTAGCAACATGCTGGCGGGTAGCGTTCTCCCCTAGTGGTTGCTCTCTGCATGGCTTGTTGACTGAATCCACAATTGCATCTGAATATTATGACAACATATGCTCTCCTTTGGAGAAGCACAGAAATTTCATTAATGGTATGTGAGGCAAGAAACTAGCTGTGGGCCACATTGATGCATATATTCAGCATCAGGTTGAAATCCCAAGGGAGCATCAATTACCAAGTTAAATGCAGTTTCTATGTCAAGCTAGATTGCAAAGCACTGGGATAATGCCACAGGCCTTCAAAGGGAGTTAATTTTAATTGATCAACTTGTGGTCCTGGAATCCAAATGAGCCCTCTTCTCGTTCCCCATGAACATTTCCACGTCCTGTCTCAGAGCGGGGAACCCTAATTCTAGGTCAGCCCAAGAATGTAGGAGAGAGAGCTTCACAGGATGGTACATCCAAATTAGTAGTGTTCCTTACATGGACCTCATCATAATGGGAGGCTTCTTGTAAATCCTCTAACTGCTCTAGTTAAAAATGAGGGATTCATTTGGGTAATTATCATCTCCCCATGCCCTTGGCCTAACTTTTAAAATTCTGTGTCATTCAGCTACTCAGGAAGTAACCTTGGAAGCAAAGCTAATTCCATTCCAATCTGTGCTCTTGAAATGTGAAGATCATAAGAAATGAGTGATTGAGAAGATTCTGGAGAGCCTTGCTTGTTCCAGATGGCTTCTGCTCCAAAAGAAGAAGCTTTTCAAGTGTCCCACGCAGTCCTGAACCCTTTGGGGCCTTCTCCTTTCACTGTGCCTCAAGCCCAATAGAAGAAAATCTCATCCCATCAGGGAAGGGAGGGTGGAGAGGCGGATGTGGGGGGTGTTTCAAGCAAGGTGATTTTCTGGGTGAAAGTACTATGTTCTTCCCAGCACTTAGCACAAAGCCTGCCACCCAGGTAATGTGGGCGGAGTGACTTGTACTGCACTGAACATCCTCACCTGTCAGCAGAGTATCTGATAGGGGTAGCATTTACAGCACGTGCACTAAAAACGCTATTGTACCTTATGCTTTACTTTAATTACTCAAACCAGTGTTGTTTCCAGTGTTTTTTTCTCTCTCTCCTAATGAACCTTCAACTGCTTGTACCTCCTTTCTCCCCCATGGAAAAGTTGCATAATGATGGCTTGTTTACAAACCTGTAAGATAAGTAAGGCTGTTTCAATGTGATGTATGGGTTTTTAAATAGCCATTTAGTGTGAAATGTGTGAATTTTTTAAATTATAACTTCATTGACAATAAACTCTGTCTTTTCCTATATTATGTGTGCTGTCCAACGAATAATAGAATATGGAACTTGCTAAATCCTGTCTACAGTGAATTTGAGCCTTAACAAAATAAAGTACATATTAAATGAAAAACTCAAGAAATCCATTGAATTTGTCTAATGACTCTTGTCTGTATTATGCTGCACATTTGACTTGGGAGACAAAATATGAAGACAGTTTTTATAACATTAAACTGGAATTTAATTTTGAAACTGAGCATGGATCGTTTATATATAAACAAAGGGAACATTGAGGGAAATTTTGTAACCCTACCAACTACCCTAATTAGGAAGGAGTAGAATGGCTCAAGGCAACACAATGCCATGTTCTTTAGACCCTGTTCTGCTGACAGATGATCAGGCTGGCATATTTTGTTCCAATTGATGTTCCCCACCCCATATGTCTATATTAGATCACCAGGCTAAGCCGCAGCCCAGCAAGATGTCTGGGACCCACAACCTGGTGGGCACCCTTTCAGGAAAACCTAAACTCCTCAGGTCCCGCTGAATCTCCAGCCAGTCACGTGTGTGCAATGATAGCCCTGCTCTTGGAAATTGATCTCTATGAAATGGAGAAGCTAAAGACTAATTTTTGCTTGGGATGTTTAGAAGTACATCTGATGTTTTTTAAATGGCAGACACTGAACCAAGGATAAAAGTCATGGTGTTGGGGGTCTCCACATACCAGGTAGGTGACACACTTGCTTTTAAAACAGTGTGGTCTTGAGAACCTGGTCCCTCAAATCTTCATACTGTGAAGTTGCCTGTCCATCTGAGAAGGTCAGAAGACTCTAGAGGGTACATGGGTGATCCTTTTTGGTTTATGATAGTGTCGGCCATTGATTAAGTTTCGTAGACTCTCCATCTTAGCAGCAGGAGACACGTTTCGTCTTTCTTTGGACAGCTAAGGTGTGATCTGTACCTCTCTTCTGTTCTGATCTCTCAGCTTTATTTTATTGTGCTTTGTAATGAACTCTACCCCATCTGGGCAAAGGGAACATCTAAGCCCCTATGGAAGTAAAATGCACTCACCATAAAGGTCATCCTTGGAAGAGGAATATCAACGATGCCCAGTTCCTCAGGCGGCATTTAACTTCATTTGCAATGATCAGTCAGCCATAGTTTTACCCATGGTACCCAGTAATTCAGAGTGAGAAGCCCCCACTTAGGCAATGTAGGATTTGACTGGCTCTATATCTTATTTCTCTCCATGTGGGAGAATATGTAGCTATCTGAGTATATGAAAATTAATTTAGTCTAGATTCATATTTTACACTTACTCAAATATTTATTTGAACTCATAAAAAGTTTATTGACATAACTTAGAAGGTGAAGAACTAAAAGACATTCCAAATATTGACCAAAATAGTGTGGGAAGGAGCTGAGAGAACTTCCAATCAAAATCACTGTTATGCAGAGTGCCATAACCCTCTCCGTAAAATCATATCCTTCCTCAAAACCACACCTTCCAAGTGGTGAATTCTTGAGCTGATGTGCTCTGCAAGGTGCCAAACATGAAGGTAAGTTAAAGTAAGAAGGGCAGCCAACTAGAAGGAAGAGATACAAATGTACAAACAGGACATTTCTGCTAGAGCCTCAGGCATTCAGGAGGTTCATCATCTTCATAGAAATATATAAAATGTTTTAGTGAGCTGTCTTCATTTGAATCCATTCTCCCTCTTTAATTCTTCACATCAAGCCTGCAAAAGAAAAAACCAAAGGGAGTATTGCTTTAGTTTTCATGAGATATTTTTAGGGACAACTCGTAAATAAATACGATAGGTACAAATCAAAATTAAAGGCCTCATTTGCACTTGGAAACTTCTTCTCTGGAGCCCATGAATGTAAAGTGAACTAAGAGTAGAAGGTGTGACCACCAACTTTGGCTCTGGTAATTTAAGTAATTCCAAACTAAATTAGGATGCCTTCCTCCTGAAGGACTAGGGTATAATGCTAACCTTATGACTTGCAAGACCTTTGGTGCCTGTGGTAAATTTGCCATCATGGCTCCAGTTCTCCACCCCTCCCTGTATCCATCCCTATTGCCATGTGACTTTTTAGTTTCCTACCATTGTGGGTGGGTATAATCCCTCATATCTGAGTTTGGCCATGTGACTTGCTTCAGCCAACAGAATGAGGCAGAAGTGATGGTGTGCCAATCCTGAGCCTAAGACTGAAGAGATAGCACGTGTTTTTGTTTACTCTCTTGCACCTCTGCCATTGCCATAACCAGCATATGCCCAGGCTTGCCTGCTGATCCCAGGAGAAGGATGAAACATATGGAGCAGAGCCGCCCCAGCTAACGTGCCCCAACCAAGCCCCATGTAGCGCAGAGCCCCCAGCTGGCACAGATGCATAGGTGAGCCAGCCTAGATCAGCTAAGCCACAAACATATGAGCCAGAATAAGAAATGATTTTGTTATAAGCCATTGGATTTGGGGATCATTGCTTATGCAGCAATAGCTAATTGATATGGTGCCATTTCTTTTAAAAGCTCTTGTAACACAGGGATCGTTGGGTGTTATTTACACGTTTGTTTTCCATTATTCCTTGATGTTATTCCTTATGTGAACGGGCTGAATTGTTTCTAAGAAATGGAATGCTCACATTTTTTTATTACCAATGACTGAAGAAAGAAAACTCTGCAGACTAGGATCCCCCCTGCTGTGGCAGACACTATGGCTTGGCTCTCCCCATATTCATTCGCAACCACCTTCTCCCTTGTTTTTCCCTGCTACAAAGGCTGGTAGCCAAATACTCAACTTTCTAGTCTCAGAAAGCTTGGAGTAGCTGTGGGACCCAGTTCTAGCCAAAGAGCCCTGAGGAGATTCTACAGCAGAGGTATTTTAGAAAGCTTTGCTTTCCTGCGTATTTCTTTAGAGCTTACAAAGCCCAGAGTGTCATTTATATGTTATACATGTTAACATTTATAGCATCACTGTGATGCAGTTTGTGTCATACTCATTGCTGAGATGAAATACATAGAGGTTCAAAGAGCAGAGAGAGTAGCTCAAGGTCTCCTAGCTGGCACATAGAAAAGCTGGGATCTGCACTCAGGTGTCCTGACTCGGGGGCTCCTTCCGCTCCACCAACAGGGAAGGTTCGGATGGTTCTCGAGCCAGAGGGAAAGGTAGGAAGGTATTCATGATGGCAAAACTGAAAACGTTATCAACAGCAGTCAGCACAGACTCGCGTATTTCTTTAGCATTTGCTTTTTTTTAGAAACTCACTTTTCGGTCCATGCCAGTCACCAAGAGGAAGTAAGATACCAACTCCTTCCCAGTCCAGGATTTCCGGGTGAAGTGTATTTGTTCACCAGCAACTTCCCAGCCTCATCCGGCCCCCGACACCAGTCTGTCTCTGACCACTCTCCATCACGTACCCTGCACCCCTGCACTCTGAGTTTGCTAGACACTTACTACTTCTGAAACATGGTAAGAGCCTTCAGGCCTCTCCCCCTTTGCTTATAACTTTTGACTAAAATCCGCCCCCCACCATGACTCTCCATGTAACAGGCTGCATTGTAATTATTTGCTTCTATGTATCATCGCTCTCCTCTCATATCTTTCCTGCCACTAGGCTGTGGCCTTCTGAAGGGTATGAAAATGTCCTATTCATTTTTACATCCCGCCGCCTATGACGGCACCTGACGCTTCAAGCCTGATGTGTCCTCAGAGGCCTGAGGCCTGAGGATTGATGAGTTGGACCACTGGAAAAGTGAGAACAGGACAAGAACTGGAGTTGGAGTTACAGCAAAACCCACATTCTTCAACTTGAGGCAGCAGGAATGAGCGAGGGGCCACACAATAAACCAGGAGTGTGGATTTGATGTGCTACGTCCTCACAGTGCTGTCAAATCTGCCCTAGGCCCCAGCCATAGCCCCATCGTGGACAGGGTGTGCTCAAGCCATCTTACTGCTGTGGTCACTGTGCTGGGTGACATATGGCCAGTCTCTCTGGCTAAGTGAGAGGCCCATGACAAGCTGCCCTTGAAGCTGAGACATTCCTTGGGCTTCTCTGAACAGCATGGAAGGAGTGATGAGTCATAACAAATTGTCACTAAAGCACGTCCTATGAGGTGTGATTTCTCTCCAAGAAGTGTCCAGACTATGGAGCACCATCTGCAACCCAGAAATAGGAACCATTTCTATGACTGGCTTGATATGGACTTTGACCACCACAAATCTGTCCTAGATAGGTAAAATTATGGCTATACTGAGAAATATAGGATAAGCCATTGCAATGACCCTTCAGTGATTGTTTAAAAGCCCTAATATGCCCCTCACAGCTGGGCTCAGCTCGTGGACCTCTCTGACTTTGAGACAGTTTGAGGAACATAGGGAAACCTTGGTATGTGCCAGGCACGCCACCGCTGACTTTATAGTTACCTCGTTTCATCTAGAAAGTGAGCCTGATCCTTCCTTGTAGAAGGAGCCCGGCAGGAGGTGGTAAATGGAATAGAGGAGTCATTGCAGTTGTCCTCCTGCAGACCACCCTGCCCCCTCAGCTTCCCCTCTCCCCCCAGCTCTCAGTAGAATCTGAGAGGGCCCAGCAACCCTGGACACAGGACACTGCTGACAGCTAAGGTCACATACGGTCATTCCAGGAGTGCCATGCCCCCAGAGGATCAGAGTCTTCATCCTTGGCCTTGTGGGACTCAGCGTGTTCTCAGAATGCTTGTCTGTTACCGGAATTCAAGAATCCAGGAATCCAGAGACCTGGGTCAGGGCTCAAATTTGGAAATGGGAACAATGGGAAGGGATCCAGAGCTAAAATTGCCCATGCTGTAAATCACTTGTTTGTCAGGTTATTGGAATGCAAGTGAGTTGGGTGGTATCCCGGGCCACACTGCTTTGCTGCCTAGACAACAGCTGTCAGCTATTCTCCTGTGTCCTGTTCTCCTGTAGGGGACATTTGTGAGAATAATGGGGAATGTGAGGCACCTTGCTGAAAAGTCACTCTCCAGCTACCCCACACACTTTTATTACCCAAATCAAAAAGGACACGGAAGCCCCACTTCTAGTTTACTTTTGGGAAAAGCACCCTTTGGCTGGTGCAGGGATGATACACCAAATCTCTCTCTTGTGTCGCCCTAAGTCTGGGCTGAGGAGCATGTGATGTTTGCGCCTTGCCATTACCCATTTATATATAGCTGTGTTACTCATAGTCACTGTGGCCCCACATACATCACTTAGGAAATGGAGTCCACTCGACACTTGTCTGCATTTGGTCCTTTAACCAGACACTTGGGGGCGGTGCAATGATTACTTCCTCCTACGTGGTGCTAAATCATAGAGCCGTAAATACAATGACACTCAAAAGTAGTTGAGAGAAAGGCCGTGCCTCATGTTCCGTCTGGTTCCATATGCAATGGAGGACCAGGGCGAACTTGCTGAAGTTTTGGAGTTTGTGAGAGGGCATTCGTGGAGTCCTCTAGAGTTTACGATGCACGTTCACACACATTGTCCCATGTGATCATCAGGGCCGCACGGAGAGGAGGGCAGTATAAGCCACAGCTGAGGCCCCTACGAAACCTCACACACTGAGGTCAGGGAGACGGAGCATGCAGCCTGGAATTGCACCTGGGGAACTCCAACCCCAGAACTCTCTCTTTTAGCCCAGCCACTCATAAAGTAAGAGAAACAAAACTCTGAGTAAAAACATTAAAAACTTTTTTCTTCAACTATGAAACATCCACTCAAACTGGCTTTTGTGCATCATGAAGCCTTCCATGGCTAAAGGGAAAATTGAAATGTTTCTACCAATAACTCATAAAAGCAGGGAAGATGAGAAAGGCTCAAACAGCAGGACATTTTTTTTTTGTAAAATTCTGCACCTGAAATCCAGAATCAAACAGTGTTATGTGCTGGACGTGGAGAATTTGAATGACCTTAAGGAAAGGTCAAATTGCAAGTCCAGGTCAAATCTCATTGAAATATAAGCTCAGAAGGGGTTTTTTAATCCTATTGTATTGAGAGTTTGTTGTATTGGATATCAAGTCAGAGTCAGGGGCTGGTGACTGAGATAACTTTGAATTTGGGGAGACCTTGGTGAACAAAGGGGCATAATTCAAGACCGGTTGCAACTGGCAGCTCCTGGTTTTGTGGTCAATTTCTCTCCATCCATCAAAGCACAGGCCTCCCTCTTTCTCTTTTTTTTTTTTTTTTTTTGAGGAAGATTAGCCCTGAGCTAACATCTGCTGCCAATCCTCCTCTTTTTGCTGAGGAAGATTGGCCCTGAGCTAACATCCGTGCCCATCTTCCTCTACTTTCTATGTGGGACGCCTGCCACAGCATGGCTTGACAAGCAGTGCCATGTCCGCGCCTGGGATCCAAACGCAAACCGCGGGCCGCCGAGAAGCGGAACGTGCGAACTTAACCGCTGCACCACCGGGCTGGCCCCTAGGCCTCCCTGTTTCTCAAGGGGCCACTGACTTCACTGGAGAAACACTGACCCAAGACTTCCCTAGCAAAGCAGCGCTCAAGAATACCCAGAGGTAGACAAAGTGGTAAACAAGTCGAGGAGACTGCTGTCTTAACCAAGAGGTTCTCAGAGTTTCCAAAGATTGGGCAAAACCCTTCTGTGTTGTTTAGGCCTGAGTATTCGAGGCCAAGAGACAATGGTGCTTACATCAGAAATACCAGAATCTTCATAGAACCATCTGGCAACGGTCTGTGGCAGCCAGGGGTTCTGGAACATCCAAATGGAAAACTAATTTCTTAACATAAAGTTAACAGAAACTATGAAATAAATACAGGCCTCCCTGTCTGTCTGCAATAAGCCATCATGAAAAGCATATTGTCATGGGGATCACCTTAGAGCTTATTGACTTTGTTTTTACAGTTTAACAATGATGGTACCGAGTGGTCCAAAGACTCAGGATTCAAGTAAAAATCTGGCTTTTGATGTACCATCAGGCAAAAATAGAACTATAAAGCTTTATCACCTTATAAAATAGTAAAACTATTTTCAAAAATGAATGCAACTAGAGTTTTAGAATTGTTCCTCCTTTTAGGAATTAGGGAATTAAAATCCAGAGAGGTTGAGTCACTTGTCCTAGGTCACACAGCTAGTTAATGGCTGGTCCAGGATTAAATGCCTGTCTGGAGCTCTTTCCCCTACACTAAACTTTTTTTTGAAACTCGTGTAAAATGGGCATAAGTAATCTGCACGTATTGACAGTATTAGAGGCACCTTGCATGAACAATGATGCATAGAAATATATCTGCAGTGTATCAATAATTTGACTTAATAAACATTCTTGTACTTGTTCTAATGAACACCAAAATTTAATTTAAAAAATTTCTTGCCTTCTTGGAATTTAGCAGGATTTCTTTTTCATGTATTTTTTTTTACTTAGGTTTTTATTCCACTTGATGTGAAAGATCAATTTTATTTTTTTCAGACAGAAAGCCTTTTTAAAAAATATTTTTTATAGAGTGAAATGCACAAATCTTAAGTGAAGAGCTTGATGAATTTTTTTATGTATGTATATACCCACGTATGGCTCTTAAATACTACCAGACACACCAGCATATCCTCAAGGTTTTGTTTGCTCATTTGAGAAATACTAGTTCTAAGAGATGATAAAACAAGTTTCACTTTTGAAAGAAGGGGAGGGGAGGGAAAAAAAGAAACTTTCTATGGCCAGATAAATTGAGAAATACTTTTCTTAGTTTTCTTAGTTTTATTTTCTTAGTTTTAGGGCTCCTCGGAGCTTTAAATATACAAATATAGATTGTATGGATTCAGTGTGAGGATGATATCATGTAGCATTTTCAAGATTTACTTGATTACTGAGCCATTTTTCCAGTTTCTACTGTCTGTATTCTTTTTTCATTTATCATTCATTGTATCACAAATAGTATTTCACAATAGTATTTCATCAGGGGGAAACTCCAGAGTTTACTTCATTGTAATCCTATTATTGGACACACGTTCTTAATCAATTCTGCTATCATAAATGAACAAAACTTTTTCCACATGAATATTTTCTTTAGGATGTCTTCTATCAAGGCCAGCCGGGTTAGGGGACGTATAAATCCACAATGGCTGGAACTTTCTCCATTTAGTAAGCCCGACACCCTCATCATCTAGGTTAGCGTAGTGCCTGCTGTACAGAAGAAACTCAGTGTCTGCTGAGGGAATAAGTGAATGTCTGTTTCATGATCAGTTTCGCACTCATCTTTGTGAATATTATAAGAGGAAAATGGTAATAACTTTTTTGCATTGAGTACCCCTTTGATTACTAGAGAGGCTGCACATTTTCTCATGCTTCTCTACTAATTACAAATCCACTTTTGAGAATAGTGAGTTCATTTCCTTTATCTATTTATCTATTAAGGTGTTAGTGTTTTGCTTCCCAATTTGCATGGCCTCTTTATATAATTGTACATTTCACGCAAAACAATATTCTTGATAGAGTTTTCTATTTAATGCTTGTTTTTTCAAGTACAGAAAATTAATTAGCAAGGTTTTGAGGGATGATTTTGATGGCTCTTACTTCTTTAAAAAGCTATCTGAGGAAGCTTAATCAGTGACTTAACTTTTTTCCCCAAATCATTCCAACCATTATTTTAAAAGTTAGTTACAGCCAAATTCTATCTTTTTTGTGCGTGCTGAGGAAGTTTCACCCTGAGCTAACATCTGTGCCAATCTTCCTCTATTTTGTATGTGGGTCACTGCCACAGCATGGCCACTGCCAAGTGGTGTAGGTCAACACTCGGGAACCAAACTCAGGCCACTGAAGCAGAGCAGGCTGAACTTAACCACTAGGCCATGGGGCTGGCCCAACAAATCCTACCTTTTGAAGCCATCATCAAAGGACTTTAATTTTGTCATCTTAAAAGTGATAAGAGGTCAAAAACGAAGGATATTCATGGAAAGGAAGGAAGCATCACTTTGGAGATTTGGGGTTTTGTTTATTGGCTATTGTAAATCATGCCCAAATTTGTGGGGTGGGGCTTTTTAACCACCCAGAACAGGAGCTCAAACTTGGCTGCTCATTAGAACCACCTGGGGAGTTTTTAAAAATCCCAAGGCTCAGGCTGCCCCAGACTAATGACATCAGAGTCTCTAGGGGTGGGATCAATATTTTTTGAAGCTCTCCAGGCCTCTGATGCGCAGCCAAGGTTGAGAACCACTGGCCTAGGAGCATTTGTCAGACTTTACTGTCCATAGGAGGCACCTGGGGATCTTGTTAAACTGCAGATTTTGACTCAGGAGGTCTGTGCCGGGCATGAGGTTGTGCATTGCTAGAAAGCCCCCAAAGGATGCTGTTGTTGTTGGTTCATGGACCACACTTTGAGAATCAAGGGTCTAGAGCAGTGGTTCTCAATGGGGGGTGGGGTGGGTATTTTACCCCCTCAGTGGACATTTGGCAATACGTGGAGACGTTTTTGGTTATTACAACCAAGAGGAGGAGGTGCCACTGGCATCTGATGGGTAGAGGCCAGGAATGCTCTAGGCATCCTACAGTGCCCAGGACAGCCCCCACCCCAAAGAGTTATCCAGCCCAAACGTCAGTAGTGCTGAGGTTGAGAAATACTCAGTGAAAGAAATGTACCATGAAAGAACATTATCCTAAACCTGAGCTGGGACAGCTGTGTGCTCTGGTGTGATGGGTGGTCCCTTCTGGGAAGCATTTCTGATAAAACATGAGTGATTTTCTGATCAACTTTAATGAGATTAAGAGCCCCTTCTGGGAAATTAGATTTACCTGCCTCGCTAAATTAGCCTTGTAACAGAGTTTAATGACCACTTGTACCTGGTCTAACAATGTTAGCTAACCACATTTTTTCCTATTCCAAGTTTTTGAACTGGCTTTTCGAAGCCTCTTTAAGCAACTTTGAAACAAAGCTTTGACATGTGCTTGCAGTCAGTTCATCAGAGAAATTGCTTTAGCACCCTTTGCCTTGTCGGCCTCCAAGTGTCTCCCAAGTGGGACCCTGTCTATACATTCAGCTGTTTACAGAGTGCCTGCTGTGGAGACGTTTTAGCACAGACAGCCTTCAGATCCCAGCTCTCCTGCTTCCTAGCTTTGTCACCTTGGGCAAGTGTTCTTCTGAAGGACAGGAAAATAATAGTATCAAGCTCACAGGATTGCTGTGATGATAATATATTAAAGAATTTAGCAGAATGCCTCCCACATAGTAGATGCTCAATAAATGTGCACTATTACTATTATTCTGAGACAAAGACCCACAAAAAGCTTATAAGTTGACACGTCCCTGCCTCCCACTCTGCCTTCCAAGCAAGATTCAGTCTTTGTCATCTTGGCTTCAAACTCTTTGTGGTGCCGCTGGTTGGTGGAAGTCTAAATGGATTGAGAGAAGAATTGAAAGGAGTGAATTGAGTGGAAATTACAGAAAAAAAGAAAGGCTGGGGCAATCAGTGCTTAACTAGATTTGGGAGAAAGAATGGAGAGATTTGGGGTAAGAAGTCCGTAGGATGAAGGAATCTTGGGCTGATAATGAATCAAGAGAATTTTTAGGTAGTTTTATGTGTGTTTTACAATGTAAGTCTCTCTTAAGTAAAGATTTGCATTCCTTTTTGAGGCCATGTTTGGTGATTGATTTATGTTTCTTTTGGATGAAGCTCTGTGCTTAAATGGTCTTAAAGATGGAAACCAGACTCTGGTTTTATTTTGGTTACATTATATGCCACAAAATGTATTAGGAGCTATGGATACACTAGCAGACAAGTTATCCCCCTTCATGGAACTCAACATCTAGAAGGAAAGTCGGACAATAAAATAAGTGATGGCAATCCACTCCTCCCTTGTGATGGGTGCTGCTGTGATGGAACAAACACAGGAAGCTGAGGATGTTCTATCCAGTTTAAGGGGCTATAAAGAGGCTTTTCAGAAATAGTATTTAAACTGAGGCCTGAATGATGGGTAGGAGTTAGTCAGCTAATGGGTAGAGGAGGAGAGAGAGATTGGAGAAGAATATTCTGAGCGTATGTAAAGGCCTAGAGTTAGTATGACACCTCCATGAACTGGGAGAAGTTCACTAGGGTTAGAGCAAGGAATTCCCTGGGTGGGCAGAAATGCAAGATGGGAAAAACCTGGTGAGTCTGAGCCAGCTAATGCAGGCCCTAAGGGTAATGGGGAGCCACTGAAGGATGTTTAGCAGGGCAGTGACATTATCACTCTTGTATTTTTTCTTTTTTTAGAAAGATCTATTAACTGCAGGGCTCTGGCAACTGAAAACAAGCAAGAGAAGGCTTTAAGGAGTGCAGTGCACAGATCACTTTGACAGCTGTGGACCATTAATGCTCCAATTGTTCAGAGAGGTCACCTGTGTGACAGCAACAAGAATGGCAGATGAATGGAGTTTACAAAGCTTCTTTCAAGGTGGAGAGAGGGGTCAAACATATCAGAAACTCATAGCACTTGTCCAAGGGCTCTTGCCTGAGGATGAGAAAGGCGGTCCCTCACCATTAGCAAAGGCCCAGGGGCTCCTGACTGAAGCACTTCAGCTCCAGATCTCAGACTTCTGTCAAGGACTTAGGAAAATTCCCACGGGCCTCACAAACGTTACTTGGAGAACTAAATACTAGACAAATCACAAGTGACCACAGGCTACCGGGCAGGCAGTGAGAACTCATCCTGAGCACTCACCTGTCAATTCGCAGTATTTTGTGGGCTAGGAAGAATCTGAGCTTACAGAAAATAGAAATGGACAGTCTCTCCGATCCCATGGCTTGATTTATTGAACAGGCGAAATAAGCCTTGGGAGGGAAAGAGATCCGTTCCTAACGAGTTAACCATTAATAAAGCCCTGCTATAAATGGAACTCAGGAGAGAGGGTAGCTTGTCAGAGGGCAAAGGACTGGGCCCCATTAGACAAAATAGGTCAGGCAAGGAGAAAGCCCTCATGTCTCCTGACTAGTTATGTTGATCAGCGATGACAGCCCTTGTTTTTTAACTGATTGAAAAGGGATAGAGAATATACAAGAAGTTTCTTTCTTGTTGTTGCCTTTCTTAGAAGATGGCTGTTTCAAAGAGGATCCTGAAAAGAACTGAAAATATTTATCACAGTTTTGAGTTTTGTGCTAAAAAATCTGTGTGTGGGTGTGTGTGCGTGTGTTTGTGTGTGTGTCTTCAGAAACATACATTTTTACAGAAAAAAGTTCTGTGCTGCTCCTAAGGAGTCCCTGCGGCTGGATTACTGTCTTTCATCTGGGATTAGTGACACAGCAACTCCTGGGGAGGGTGGCCCTTCCATTGGTTTGATTTTTGGTGATACTCTCTGCTTTTTTCCTGTTGTTCTTGTTTTCACCCTCAGAAATCAAGAGAGCAGGAAAACCATCATAATATGAGAACGAGCCGAGGAGAGAGAGCAGTGTGCAAAAGCTAACATTTATCCATCAAACACTAGATTTTTAGTTGACTTTGGGATTTGCCCTCCCTAAGAGGTTCTGCCTTCTTCCCCCTCTTCCCTTCTTCCTCCTCCCTAATGACTCGAGGAAGTGAAGAAAAACCTTTCCGGAGTGCTCAGAGCATGCACTTTGCTTATATGTTGGCTGGTTTCTAAAGGTTTTTGCTGTTAAAAACATCAGGGAAACTGGCTTCACATTTGGAAATAATCTTTCTAATTTCCCCAAAGGTAAACAACATTTTGTGTTTTAAATACATATAAGAAATTGTGGGTGGTGAGGATCAGTGGGGTTGAAAGAAAAGCAAAGACTTGGTAAATGTTAAGGCTGTGTGACTTTGGGCAAATCTCACTTTTCTGGACCTCAGTTTTCTCTTTGGTAAAAAAAGAGGAGTAGACTGCTGTTGTAGGCATCCTCCCAGATGGTCCCCAGTGAGTCCTGCCTCCTGGTATTCATACCCTTGTATAGTCCCCTCCAACACCGAATAGGGCTGACTTGAGTAATCAATAGCATATTACAGAAATGATGGAGTGTGACTTCCAAGGCTAGGTCATAAAAGCCATTGTGGCTTCCGCCTTGCTCTCTCTTGGATCATTGGCTCTGGGGAAGCCAGCTGCCATGTTGTGAGGGCACTCAAGCAATCCAATGGCGAGGGCCACATGGGAAGGCACCAAGGCCTCCTGATAAGAGTCATCACCAACTAGCAAGTAGCATGAGTGCACCATCTTGAAAGTTGATCTTCCAATCTTAGTCAAGCCTTTAGATTACCGCAGTCTCAGCTGACATCTTGACTGCAAACTCATGAGGGACCCAGGCCAGAACCACCCAGCTGAGCCACTTCTGAATTCCTGACCCACAAAAACTCTGAGATAATATTTATTATTGTTTTAAGCTGCTAGGTTTGGGGTAATTTGTTACACAGCAACATATAACTACTATAGCTGCCTTAGACCAAGTCCAGCTCTTATGTTTTATGTGTCAATAAATAGGTGTTATTGGAATCACGAAACACTGGCATTTCTGTTATGTCAAAAACCAGATCCTAGCTGCAGGGTAGGACCACATTGCTCTCAGCATTTCTGAAATGGTGACTAGCCAGACTCTAGAGACCTGACATCCTGAGAACTCATGGATTCAACTTTGTGGGAGCAGGCCAACATAGCTGGCTGACCTTGAACCAAAGTTTACAATGCAACAGTTCAGCACCCAGCAATTAGTCCTTAGCACATCATACTGAAAACATAATCTACTTATGTTTACACCCAGAGACTGAACTTGTTAAAAGAAACTCCAGTGGACTGGGCACTTGGACTCTCCTCTTAATGAATCGCTCCAAAGGGTGCAACTGGGATTATTTGGAGGGAACAGCAGCACTGGCAGTTTTTAGAGTGAGATGAATTGGCATAGGGGTTAAAAGTTGCTGAGTTCATGGTTAAACCCAAGTGACTCTCCAGGGTTGTGGACATAACAGGAAAGCAGGGAGTACAGAGAGGACCTACTGGGTTGGGTCTTAGTTGAACTAAGTGACACTGATGGTCCCCTGACCTATGAGAATATGACTCTACATATTGCTGGCTAGAGACATGTCATGACACTGACAAGACACAGCACACTCACTAGTGGGGACCAGAGTGTCTACAGCTCCTTCTAAGCCCAATACGGCTATTGTTCTGGACTCACACGGCAGTCTAGATAACTTAGTATCTCTTCCCCATGTCCTATCCTAAACAGAGGCTGTGGCTCACCACCGGATCACCCTATGAATAAGTGTACATCTATGCTGCATGGCTTTCCAAGAATGCTTGGCTGTTTTCCACATTTAGAGACTCTGATCCCAATGACCTTGACATTCAAACAAAGAAACACTTTTCCAAGCAAGAAGGATTTTAGTCTGATTTATCCAAGGAGGATATGAGAAACATCCTCTCAGTCCTTCTGACCCAAGCTGCACATTAGACTCACCTGAGGGTCTTGCTAAACATACTCCTCCCTCAAAGAATTAATGGTCAGGCAAGTCCAGGTGATCCTAGTGTGCACTCAGGATTGAGGACCATGGGTCCAACTGTATCCAGCAATTTGCTGCTGCCTGACTCCAGGACTAAGATAACTAGAATAAAAGTAAATGATTCTCACTCAAAACCCAAGGCTGGACAACTCAGTTGTTCAGAAACTGGCTTCAGTTCTTATGTCATAATATTTGAGAAAAGCTATACAACTGCCCCTCAATTAGTCAAGTAGCTGTGATCTGGTCCTGTCTTGTAGTGGACTTGAAAAGTGTTCGCATTTAGAACCTCCGTTGTTTTTTACTTCCACTACTTGGACATCTCATAACAGTATGTTTGAATGAAGACTATCAAACCTGGCTTTCTGGTCTCTGCATATATTTGAAACTTGACAGGGCCTTCCTTAGAAATATTTCTATAGATATTGGAAAAATGAATCTTCTTCTTTCTTCCCAATCATTGCATCCAGGATCTCCTTGTATTATGTCTTACAGCTGCATGTGAATCTACAATTATCTCATAAAAAGTTGAACCAAAAAGAAAACCAGGCAGTGGGCTGGATTTCGCCCATGGGCCCTGATTTGCCAACCCTTGGATTGTAGCAGTGTCAGAACTTAATAAACAGTTACAGGAATTAATATTGTGTCAGTGAGAGCAACAAAAACAACATGATCATCTCAATAGATGCAGAGAAGGCATTTGACAAGATCCAACAGCCATTTATGATAAAAACTATGAACAAAATGGGCATAGAAGGAAAGTATCTCAACATAATAAGGCCATATATGACAAACCCATAGCCAACATCATATTCAATGGGCAAAGACTGAACGCCATCCCCCTGAAAACAGGAACGAGACAAGGATGCCCTCTATCACCACTCTTATTTAACATAGTACTGGAGGTCCTGGCCAGAGCAATAAGGCAAGAAAAAGGAATAAAAGGAATCCAAATAGGGAGGGAAGAAGTGAAACTCTCACTGTTTGCAGGTGACATGATCTTATATATAGAAAACCCCAAAGAATCCATTGGAAAACTCTTAGAAGTAATCAACAACTACAGCAAAGTTGCAGGGTACCAAATCAATCTGCATAAATCAGTAGCATTTCTATACTCCAATAACGAACTAACAGAAAAAGAACTGAAGAACACAATACCATTCACAATCTCAACAAAAAGAATAAAATACCTTGGGGTAAATTTAACTAAGGAAGTGAAGGACCTATATAATGAAAATTACAAGGCCTTTCTGAGAGAATTGGATGACGACATAAGGAGATGGAAAGACATTCCATGTACATGGATTGGAAGAATAAACATAGTTAAAATGTCCATTCTACCTAAAGCAATCTACAGATTCAATGCCATTCCAATCAGAGTCCCAATGACATTCTTTACAGAATTAGAACAAAGAATCCTAAAATTCATATGGGGCAACAAAAGACCCCGAATTTCTAAAGCAATCCTGAGAAAAAAGAACAAAACGGGAGGCTTTACAATCCCTGACTTCAAAACATACTACAAAGCTACAGTAATCAAAACAGCATGGTACTGGTACAAAAACAGGTGCACAGATCAATGGAACAGAATTGAAAGCCCAGAAATAAAACCACACATCTATGGACAGCTTATCTTTGACAAAGGAGCTGAGGGCATACAATGGAGAAAAGAAAGCCTTTTCAACAAATGGTGCTGGGAAAACTGGAAAGCCAGATGTAAAAGAATGAAAATTGACCATTCTTTTTCACCATTCACCAAAATAAACTCAAAATGGATCAAAGACCTAAAGGTGAGACCTGAAACCATAAGGCTTCTGGAAGAAAATGTAGGCAGTACACTCTTTGATATCAGTATTAAAAGGATCTTTTCAGACACCATGCCTTCTCAGAGAAGGGAAACAATAGAAAGAATAAACAAATGGGACTTCATCAGACGAAAGAGTTTCTTCAAGGCAAATGAAAACAGGTTTGAAACAAAAAAACAACCCACTAACTGGGAAAAAATATTTGCAAGTCATATATCTGACAAAGGCTTAATATCCATAATATATAAAGAACTCTCACAACTCAACAACAAAAAATCAAACAACCCAATCAAAAAATGGGCTGGAGACATGAACAGACATTTCTCCAAAGAAGATATACGGATGGCCAATAGGCACATGAAAAGATGCTCATCATCGCTGATCATCAGGGAAATGCAAATCAAAACTACACTAAGATATCACCTCACACCCATTAGAATGACAAAAATATCTAAAACTAATAGTAACAAATGTTGGAGAGGTTGTGGAGAAAAAGGAACCCTCATACACTGCTGGTGGGAATGCAAACTGGTGCAGCCACTATGGAAAACAGTATGGAGATTCCTCAAAAAATTAAAAATAGAACTACCATACGATCCAGCCATCCCACTACTGGGTATTTATCCAAAGAGCTTGAAGTCAGCAATCCCAAAAGTCCTATGCACCCCAATGTTCATTGCAGCATTATTTACAATAGCCAAGACATGGAAGCAACCTAAGTGCCCATCAGCAGACGAATGGATAAAGAAGATATGGTACATATATACAATAGAATACTACTCAGCTGCAAAACAGAACAAAATCATTCCATTTGCAATAACATGGATGGACCTTGAGGGAATTATGTTAAGTGAAATAAGCCAGCGAGAGAAGGATAATCTATGTATGACTCCACTCATATGAGGAATTTAAAAATATGGACTAAGAACAGTTTAGTGGATACCAGGGGAAAGGTGGGGTGGGGGGGTGGGCACAAAGGGTGAAGTGGTGAACCTACAACATGAATGACAAACATTAATGTACAACTGAAATTTCACAAGATTGTAACCTATCATTAACTCAATAAAAAAAATAAAAATATTGTGTCAGTGAGGTTAAGTGACTGGTAGGTAGGTTGATGCCACTGGCAGAATTCCTCATCTGTTATATTACGATTGTCCCTCAGAATTTACACAGCACCTTTCACCCCCATGGAGCTTATCCTATCTGCCACAGGGAGAGTCAACCTGGGGCAATGGTTAAGAGTCAGCCAGCCTGGATTTGAATCCTGGCTGCCCCACTGTCTAGTTGTGCCACCTTAGGGGAAGTCATATAACTTCTCTCTTCCTCAGTTTCCTTGCCTGTAAAATGGAGCTCTTATGTATACTAACTCATTTAAGAATCACAAGGTAAAGTGCTTGGGACAGTGCCTGGCCCTTGGAAGCACTATTATAAGCTTTCATTGATGCTTTGTATGTCTGAATTTCAGCAAATAAATTTGGCCAAGTCGCTAACCATACCTTTGGATCCTAGCTATAAATCTGTGGACTAGGTAATGGGATAGTTAGGGGATTTTGAATGTCAAGACCTAAACAATCTAGATTGATGGCTCTAGGTCAGTGGTTCTCAAAGTGTGGTCCCCAAACCAGCAGCAGCAGCCTGGGAGAATTTGTCAGAAATACAAATTCTCTGGCCCACTCCAGACCTACTGAATCAGGAGCTCTGGGCATGGGGCCCAGAAACCTTCAAGAAGCCCTCTAGATGATGCTGCTGCCTGAGAAAGTTTGAGGACCACCACTCTAGGCCAATCTAAGGAGTTTCCATTGCTGTAGCCCACAGGATGCTGTCCTTGGTGCTGCCTTGCCCCCACTCTCCTCAAGATCTCAGTTAAAGAGAGGAGCAAGTTTATTCTCAAAGTAGCAGATCAGACATGCAAAGCCAGGCTGAGGAATAACTACAGTATTGGATGCTAGAATGTGGACCTGAAATGATCTCAGTCAGTTGGAAGTGCCAGCCAAAATTCACAAAGTTGTTTTGATTTTTAATAGAGATAGCTTTATTTTTGCCTAGCACAAGTTTCTAACTTAAGTTTCTTGGTATTTTAACTCCTACGTGTTCAGTGAGGTTGTCAGTGGTGATGCAGGTATCCAGGCACTGTGTTCCTAGTTAGCACTGTGTTCCTAGTTAGCACCGTAGCTAAGACTGCAGGATTGCAGCAGGTTGACCCCAAGTACAGGAGTGAAGCCCTGGCTACCACCTCTTGGCATTACATAATTTGATTACCTAGTGAGAAAGGGTGCCACCCAGGAGGGAAAACCAAATTTGGAGTCAATTATGAAGGGATGGCAGTGAGATGGTGAGGAGGTTCAGGAACCATTCTAATGCAGTTGCAGTTGCCATCTGTGCTGGTCCCCGAGCATTATCAGCTGTTTTGTCTTATCTGGGCCACGCACTCTTCTCCCCACGCACTGGGAGTCCCTGCCAGCCAGGGGCTCTGAGACCAGCTCCGTTGGTGGTGGGTCCTGCTCCTGGCAATGGAAGCAGGTCTATAATTGGCCCATAATTGGATTGGATTTGGCTCAGAATGACTCCCATGCTCTCTCTCCCCTGACAGATAACCAGCAGTAAACTTCGTATATGATTCTGCAGGGAGTCTGGATGCCATTTCTCCGTTGTTGGTGACAATGGAGAGCCTTCCAGAAGAGTTGACCTTTAGGGTGATTATTTGGGGGCATCTTAAAGTAAAAGTTTCCCCAGGTGCATTCGTTTGCTACCTGGTCTTTCTGAAATTAAAGACATTTCAACCTGAGTTTCAAATCTGGGATCAAATCTGTGTGTGTGTGTGTGTGTGTGTGTGGCATGTTTATATGTATATAAAGGACACTGTGATTTTTAAAAATTAGGCACCAAAAACCCAGTAAACAGAGATGGAAATTGAGATAGTACATTTCCTTTGAAATATGCCTATAGATAGATGTGGGTAGATGAATCCTAGCTATCTTTTTACGTCAGTGAGAAAAGTCCTTCCGGCTGTAAGCACCACCATTATCTGTTCAATTCTGGCCCACAGCATGGGTTGTAAGTAACCCCTCCTTAGCACCTGCTGCAGACTGCCTGGTCATTCTACTTTCTGATTAAAAGGGATCACACCCATTTTCTATAGATGGACTTAATCAGGCTTAATTAATAGTCTTAAAATGAACTTTCTCTGGAGGGAGATGATGATATATCTCACAATCTTCCACCCTGTATGAAGTTGGAAGTTACGTAAGAATGAATTGCAAATTCAATTCCTGCCTACCTGTCTCACAGAACTGTTGTGAACCTTGAAAGAGAGAATGAACATGAAAGTACTTTGGAATTCTCAAAATCAAGTGCAAGGGCATGTTAATATTATTGCTACTATTAGCCTCTAGTTAAAAGATATGATTTGGTTTTTGCCATAAAACCCCAAATAAGTTTCTCTTTCCTCATTGCCTGGCTTGTGATACCCCTCCCCTTTAAGTGGCCATTTCACAAAGTCTCCAAGCTGCCATGTTATTTGGCACCTGTACTTATAACTGGCTGCCTACCTGTTTCGCTCTTATTGCAAAGTAGACATTACTTAATTATCAGATTAAGTAATGTCAGAGAGAGGGAGGGAACCCTCCTAGACAGTAATAACAGTGGAAATTGGATGTGAATGGTGCATAGGCCAGGACAGGATGTCAGAGAGAAGGCAACCAGGGTAGTTCTGGATGTTTAGCTCGCCATAGGTCTTGTTTTAATTTCTGGACCAGACTCCAATAGTGCATACTCTGTGTACAAAAGACTGCTAAAAAGATGAGGTGCCTCTTTTTGGCCACCAAGCCCATTTGAAATACTCAGGAAAATGGTAGCTGATGCATTGTTTCATTTTTCCTTGATAGTAGGAGAGTGGTAGCTTGACTCTCCAAATATTTCTTAAACTGATTTTCTGCAGAGAAAAGTCATAAATTACAAACCAGATGCATTTACTAGTTAAAAATGGTGGAGGGGGTGCGGGTGAGCCTTTGAAGTCTCCAAAGCAAAATGAAAGTGCTCAAGTGAAATATTTGTAATTTTGCTGTCTCGAGACAAGGGCTTTGGAAGCAGGAGCTTCTGCAGGTTTTGAAAAATGGGACTGCAATGCCTCCTCTAGGAGAAAGAGGACACTTGCAGGTGAGAAATCATCTCCCGAACTGGCTCAAGCTCAAACGATTCAAGGTAGGTGGTGGCTGAGAAAGAGATCCTCCGGATGCTTACAAGTGCTTCAGTGAGCGCCTGTTAGTCCCAGACAGTTAATGGGTTTTCATTTTCAGTGAGCTTTTTCATAGTCCCTGGGGAAACACGCAGAGCTACTCTTTAGAGAGTATTTCAGTTAAAAATCTATCAACCCCTGCCCTGGGGAGAAAGGGGCTGAGGACAGAGGGCATGGGCAGGTTGTGGGGACAGCAAAGGGGATGAACACTTTCTGGATGCCACTTCATGCCAGGTGCTCCATCTGAGTCAACTCGCTGTCTTTATGGTCCCCTCTCAAGATTGGCATTATCATTCCTATTTATAGATGTGTCTCAGAGCAGTCAAGAGCTTGCCCAAGGTCACAAAATAACAGAGCTGGAAGTGGAGCACAGGTGTGTCTCGCTGTGTCCAGCACATCCAGTGTCCAGTGTCTTAAATTAAGTTCTTTCTAATGGTACCGTGTTATAGTTAATAATAATAATAGCTACCACTGTGTTAAGGACTTTATACACACTAGGTAATTCGGTGTTTCTCAACCTTGGCACTATGGACATTTCTTGTGGGGGGCTGTCCTGTGCACTGTGGGATGTTTAGAAGCATCCCTGGCCTCTACCTGCTACATGTCATAGTACCCACCCTGAGGTGTGACAACCAAAAATGTTTCCAAACGCTGCTGAATGTCCCTTAGGGTGGGGGGGAAAATCATCCCCATGAGGTAGGTATTTTTTTCATTTTTCAGAAGAAGAAACTGAGGCAGAGCGATTATGCCAAATCACAGACCAAGGGAATAGCAAAGGCAGGGCATGGACTTATGTCTGAATCACCTCTAAATGCTATATGCTTCAACCTTTTCAGTAGAATATCTGTTTTCCAGCATCCTATCTAGAATCTTTCGTTGTCACTTATATTCAAAGGCTGCATCTAGTTTCTTCTTCATTCCTGCTGCAGCCATTATATGCTGTCCCCTCTCACATCCTCACCCAACTAGACTGAGTTTCTTGAGGGACATTGTCTTATGTTGCTTACCTCGAAAGTAGCAGTGCCTGGCACACAGTAGGTGCACAGATGTTCACTTACTAAAGGAGTGAATTTATTCTAGTCCTTCAGTCCTTCCCATTTAAATCTAGGTCATGCTGTTAACTTACATTATGAAGAAAAAGGTTAATTCAGCCAAGGTAAATTCCAAGTAGCCCATGTACAAAATGATTAGGAAATGAAAATTAATTGAGTCTGAATAAATGGATGTTTGAACACTCAGAATTTAATAAACCCATTTGGTAAGTTTTCAGGAATTAATTGTTGCCTCTGAAACTAAAGGGCAGCCATGATTCCTATCATTTGTTTTCAAAATTGGGGATTAGGCGAGAGCTAGGCAGTAAAATGTGTATTACTTGTTAAGGATTTGGCTGGGCCTGCTGCATGCCTTCCAAGGGGGAAGGAAGTGCCACTGTCCTTTCTACAGAAGGCATCCAACGACTTTCAAGCAGTAGGACAGGCTTGCTTTCTGCTATTTTTCCAGCAGTCAAGATGAATTGTTCTGAGACGCCTTTGTGCCACCTGCCTGGACGAAAGCGACTCCAATCTGTCGACTGCTTAATAGAAATTTCCCTCAGTGAAAAGCCAGTTGACCCACCCTGCCTGGGATTAAAGCAGCCACCACCTTGCCATCTGCATAAAGCCCTAAACCAGAGGGTGTGGAATGATCAGTTCACAGGCAGGGAGCGGTGATGAGGGAGTACAAGTTAAATGTGCAAGTCCTGATGTGCTCCTTGTGATTCCTTCTCCTTCTCAAATGCCACAATGTGTGGAGGGAGTGAAAACGAGCAGCGTTGTCACGATGCAGCCAAGCCTGATTAGACAGCCTGGAATTCATTTCCCCAGTTTTCTGCGTGGGCTGCACACAGCATGAGAGGGAATGAGAAAAAAGGCTTCATGGGTAGGAGACGGCTGCCTCATGATGACACAGAGACACCTGTCAAGCCCTCGCTCATCCCGGGAGCAAAGGCGGCTCTGCAGAGGCCTGGTGTCCCTCTGCTGCAGTTTGTCAGCACTGGGCCAGGTCCATGTCATCTCCAGCACCCCCACAATAGCTGCTGTTCTGTCCCCTCTCCTCTTCTTCCCCCTCCCCTCCTTTCCTTTTCTTCTTTGCCTTCTCTCACTCTGTCTCTCTTTCATGCTTTCTCTGATATTTACAGACAATAACCCTTCCTTTTTTTTAAGACCCTTAAAAAGAGCAAATTATTTGTGCTTCCCTGCAATGTTTTGCATGAACTTAAGCCAGGTAGATACTCTGTCTGGTTCATATTTGAATCCCCAAAGCTGATATCCTCATACCTGGTGCATGTTTTATGCTTAATAAATGCTTGTTGAATGAATGAATGCATGCATGCATGAATGGATGAGTGAATGAATGAATAAATGAACAAATGAACAAATGAATAAACCAACATGTCAGAGTTGTGGTGTGACCTCTTTGTGGAGGTGACAGTTTCTGCAGTCTCTTTAGACTTTGCTTATTTTACTCTGACCTAACACAGTGAAATATTTGCAAAGCCTGGAAGACTACAACTGAAAGGACATTTTTAAAGAATGCAGTGTGTGAGGGGCCAGCCCCATGGCATGGTGATCAAGTTCAATGTGCTCTGCTTTGGTGGCAGTGGTTCATGGGTTTGGATCCCAGGGGTGGACCTACACCCCTCGTCAGCCATGCTGTGGCAGCAACCCACATACAAAATAGAGGAAGATTGGCACAGATGTTAGCTCACGGAAAATCTTCCTCAAGAAAAAAAAAGAGAGGAAGATTGGCACAGATGTAAGTTCAGGGTGAAGGTGAATCTTCCTCCATTAAAAAAAAAAAGAATTCAGTGAATGAGAGTGACTAAAAGCACTGGCTGTAGAGTATGAGATGACAGTGTTCATCTCACCTCTGTGACTTACAAGCTGGATGACCTTGGTCAAGTTGCATAAGCTCTCTTAGCCTTCCTTCCCCCATAAATGTCATGGGCATCATAGTATATACCCCATGCAGTATGTGAAGCACAAGGTGCAGTGTGGGGCATATCATGAGCGTATAATAAATGCTAGTAATGACAATAAAAATGACGGCATTGATGTTGGTGCTGATGATTACTAATGCTTAACATTAATATTTTAAAATACTTGAGCTGCTGAGATAACCTACTGCTTTCTGACACATTTGAGATGAAAAAAAAACCCCATAAAATATAGTTGTGTTTAAGGCCTAATACTATAGCTCAGGAATATTCTATATATACCATATACCATAAATATATTTAGTTTACTAATTGACAAAAGAATCATATTTAAGAGTGCTTTATTCCTGTCTCTTATTACTCTGAAGAAATTATAAATATTGGGCTATTAATTATTCTCTTTTTATTAATGTTTTGATTTCTGTACAATGCAATGCATTAATTGCTTGGAACAGGAAAATTTGCAATAAGTTGGTCCCAACATCAACCTCTCAGGTAGATAAATCAAGGTTGCTTACTCTCAGCACTACTAATATTTGGAACTGGATAATTCTTTGTTGTGGGGGACTGTCATGGGTACTGTGGGACATTTACTAGCATCCCTAGCTTATCCCCACTAGATGACAGTAGCAGCCCATACCTCCCCCCAGTTGTGACAACTCAAACTGTCTCCAGATATTGCCTCCCCCTCAACTCCCACACCCTGGCCCCTGAGAACCACTGAGATAGGGTAATGAGTTCCATTGCATTGGGAGCAGAGCAAATGCCAGTCGTAACTGTCCTTTAGCCCATGGAAATCTGTGTGTACAGCATACAAGGTTCTACAGAATTGGGTCCTGAATCACTTCTGCCTTCCACCAAACTGGTTGGAGCAGATGTGCTTCTCTGGTCTCAGGTCTACTCCCTGTAAGCTCTCTCACCAATTCCAGCTGCCTCTTGAGAATTCACATACTAGGTCCTCAAGATCTCTGCTTTAACTTGATAACGCAAAGGCATAAAGATACCTGCACCCCTATGTTCACTGCAGCATTATACACAATAGCCAAGACTTGGAAGCAACCTAGGTGCCCATCAAGGGATGAATGGATAAAGAAGATGTGGTATTTATACACAATGGAATACTACTCAGCCATAAGAAATGATGAAATCCGGCCATTTGGGACAACATGGATGGAACTTGAGGGTATTATGCTGAGTGAAATAAGTCAGAGGGAGAAAGTCAAATACTGTATGATCTAACTCATAAGTAGAAGATAAAAACAACGACAAACAAACACATAGCATTGGAGATTGGATTGGTGGTTACCATGGGGGAAGGGGGGAGGGCAAAAGGAGGGATTAGGCTCACATGTGAGGGCATGGAGTATAATTAGTTTTTGGGTGGTGAACATGATGTAATCTACACAGAATTTGAAATATATTATGATGTACATCCAAAAGCTATACAATGTTATAATCCAAAGTTACTGCAATTAAAAAAATAAAAAATAAATTTTTTAAAAATCTCCGTTTTAGCAGAAACCATCCAGGTAGCTTCTGTGTGTTGGCTGTGGAGAGGCTCTTAAAGCAACTGCCACAATCAGCTCTAAGGCTCCTCACATTCACCTTCAGAGTACTTTATGCCCACACAGGCTGTAACCAGGGCCTAGAACAATAGCCTTGCCAGGCAGGAAAACAAATGAATAAGACCTTGATGCAGTTCAGAACCACTGCAGAACTCATCTTTATCCTAACCAAGTGGGGAGCAGAAGAAAAGAAAAGAACATCACAAATCAAAAGAAATGTGGCTTCACTAGAGAGTGAAAAATCTCAGCATAAAAACATTTCCTTCAAAGACACTGAATAAAGCTTCTGTAATTGGGTCAAAGCAGGGAACATTTCAAAATTGAGGGCAAAAAATTTCCAGCAAACCACAGAGAAGACATTTGGAGAAGTTGGTTTTTTTTTTTCAAGTGTAGTTCTATGTAAAACAATAAATCAGTACTCCATCTACTGGCAGAGGAAAAAGGTTATGAAACCATGATAAGTCAAAGACTATGAGAAATAAGTCACGTTAATTCTGAAGCCTGGAAAGCAACACAAAAAACACTCTTATGAGAAAATGTAGAGTGGAAAAAGCAAGATACAAAACTGTACAGTGCTATGAATGATGCTATGTAAGAAAAAAGTAAAAGGAGAACCAGTTCCCATTTGCTGAGTAATTACCCGATCCTAGGCACTTGCCTGGATATACTGTTTAAAATACATCTCCCTAATCCTTCACAACTACCCTATGAGGGAGATGCCATTTTCTGCTTTTTATGAAACAAAGAAACAGAGACACAGAGCCCAAAGCTGCAAAGGTAGAAGGTGAGACCAAGTCTTCATGACCCCAAATCTCATATTGTTAGCAACTTTGTTGTATTGTACCCCATATGTAAACCCAGGGGCAAAGACTAGAAGGGAAGCTATAAAGTGAGTATTAAGCTAAAATGGTGATCTTAAAGGTGATTACTTTTTATTTCTCAGCTTCTGTTATGTTTTATAGTGTTTATGCAAATAGATTTTTAAAACTAATTACATTTTACCATTTGAAAGGGATGATATTTCCATTCATGCGTCAATTTAATCATCTGCCATTTATGTAGATATCGATTAAGTTTACTCTAAGATGATAAAGGACATGTTTCCCAAATATGTAGTTGCTAATATTGATTCGATTGCTTGATTATTGATTTCAAATCTTTCTTCTTTTTTAATATAGGCATTTACAACTATAAATTTCCTTCTAAACACTGCTTTTGCTGCATCTCACAAATTTTGGTATGTTTTATTTTCATTTCATTTGTTACAAAGTATTTTCTAATTTGCCTTGTGATTTCTTCTTTGACTCATTGGTTATTCAGGAGTGTGTTCTTTAAGTTCCATAACTTGTGAATTTCCCAAACTTCCTTCTGTTATTGATTTCAAATTTCATTCCATTGGGTCCAAGAACATACTTTACATGATTTCAATGCTTTTAAATTTATTGAGACTTGCTTTATGGTCTAACATATGGCCAGTCCTGGACAACATGCCATGTGCATTTGAGTAGAATGTGTACTCCTCTGTTATTGGGTGGAGTGTTCTATAGATGGTAGTTAGATCTAGTTGGTTTATAGTGTTGTTCAAGTCTTCTATTTCTGCTATAGACTGAATGTTTATTTCCCCCCAAAATTCATAAGTTGAAACCTATCCCCAATGTGATGGTATTAGGAGACGAGGCCTTTGGGACATGATTAGGTCATGAGGGCAGAGCCCTCATGAATAGGATTAGTGCCCTTATAAAAGAGACCCCAGAGACCTCCCTTACCCCTTCCACCACATGAGGATAGAGTACAAAGATGGCTGTCTATGAACCAGGAAGCAGGCCCTCACCAGACACAGAATCTGCTGGTGCCTTGATCTTGGACTTCCCAGGCTCCAGAACTGTGAGAGAGAAATTTCTGTTGTTTTTAAGCCACCCAGTCCATGGTATTCTGTTATAGCAGCCCAAACAGACTAAGACGATTTCCATGTTGATCTTCCGTCTAGTTGTTCTATCCATTATTGAAAGTGGGGTATTGAAGTCTCCTGCTATTATTATTGAATTGTGTATTTCTCCCTTCAATTCTGTCAGTTTTTGCTTCATGTATTTTAGAGGTCTTTTGTTAGGTGCTAAATTCACTTTTCATCAAGTGTCTAGGTACGTCAATTTGCCCTCCCGCCAACACTCTCAAAATTAGCCCTTGAATCAGCAGGAATGACCATGATGCATAATGCTTAACATTTAAGAGTAATGAACACTTTATGTTCTCCTCGATCAGAGATGGCATCTCTCTGGATGGTTGATTAGTAAATATGTCTTATCTGGACATAGATGTTCCTTGAAAAATAAAGCCAAAGAATTATTGAAAATTAAATTATTTTCTTCTGGTTTTACATGTTTTTTTTCTCCCCTTTGGAGGACTATGAGCCAAACTTGACATTTTCCCCAATTTTTCAGTTTCCCAGAGGAATAACTTTATAATCAATGAATTAAAGTCAAATTTTTGAGCCCTTTACTGATCTTGGTCGAGAATGTTACCTTCAGCCCTTGAGAGAAAAACTAGTTTTGCTTTTCAAGTAGTAATCTCCCTGAGAATGCAAGGACCTGGAAAGTCTACTAGAACACATTTATAGGGGGCACCAGACTTGCTGTGGTCAGTGCACCAGTAACATTCTACAGATATGCTTTGTGTGCTCAAGATGGATCAGGTGCACCCCAGCCTTTAAGGGGTCATATCCTGGCATCATGAAGAAGATACAAACAAGAAAATCAATTCATCATTTTGGTAAGTATTGTGACAACAATAAAAAGAAGGTGCCAGGGACGGGGCAGAGTGCTGGAGGGAGAAGGCACACCTCCCCCAACAGGGCATTATAATGATTCTTTTCAAATCTACAAAATCCAGAATCAAATCAAGGCTGGTCGGCTCATGTGGGGTATGGGGAGAGACTAACAAGATCATGAGGCTGCATATGGGTATACAGGAGTTGCAGATCATTCCAACTCACTCTCACTTATTTCCCTATAGCAATGTTTCTCAAAGTATGGTCCAACACCCACTGGGGGACCTCAAAAGACTTCCTGATTCAAAAATGCAAGTGCTTTCCTCAGTTCTTAGAGAAAAATGGGGATTAACTTGATAGATTTTTACTTATATACATGGGCAAAAGCTACTAAGTGAGTTATTAAGAATCACTACAATTTAGCATTTTCCTGAAACCCTAGTTTAGTGCATAATCATGAAGTCTGGCTGCCACATAACATGTGGCCATGCTGCAATGTCCAACACAGAGAGAAGGAATGCCTGCAACTTCAGAATGACAATTTCTTGCTAGTGCTTCATCGGTCCCAGGGCTTTCAATTGCTGCTATCTTTGTGTACATTAACATAATTGTAGAATTATTCTTAGAGATTATCTTTGTTAATTACTTTTCTTGTAATTGCTGCATTGCTACCACTTTGATACTTATTTTGTTCCTCTCCAATTCTTTGTTATCACTGAGTTATTTTACCACTGGAAAAAGAGAAGAGATGGTGTGGGCAGGTTGCAGGAGCTTGTTTTGCTCTTCCCCAAAAGTCAAAGAATTATTGCCCTAGAGGAACTGTTTGGTCTCACCAGGCCAGCCCATTAATGATGCTCTGGACATTTATATGTCCAGAGGCTACTCTGAGCTTCTGTTTAAACCATTCCATTCCTACCATCTCCTTGAAATTGTCACTGACCACAAATCATTGTGAGTTCCCCCTTTCATAAGCCATAACATTGGTTATCTCTACTGCCTACTTGTTAGTGGGTCATAAATAGCCACGGGATATCTTGAATCATTGAGCTATCTAACTCTTGAATTGTTATCTACCTTTTGAAGTATATTATTTTTATCTTTCCATCAAGATTTAAGTATCCTGAGAGCAGGGACCAAGTTGAACATCTATATATCTTAGCATGGAATAAAGAAAGTGCCCATGGTACAGACCCTAGTTACAAAGGTTCTTTACTGAGCACCTGTGGTCTGATCTGAGGGTTGAGAGGGAGCAGGAATGGGCACAGAGTCTATTGGATACTAGCTCTTAGCAGTTCTCCAGGTTCCCCAGACCCCTGTCCATGAAGTCTGAGGTGAGAAACAAGCAAATGAACTGATGGTGGCTTCTGACGGTGGACATGGGGGATTCCTGAGCATGCAACAAACAAACAGGCATGGGAGGGTCAGAAGCCTCTTGGTTTTCAGACATTGCCACTGGTCCTGTCTCTTCATCTGGCTCCTGGACTTAAATCACCTTAATTCACCATCTGGCCACCTTAAATCACAGCCAGGAGAATCCCAAGAGGTATGTGGCTGTATGCGTGACCTTCCCTGCCCCGTGCCTATTCCAGCTTGGATTGGGGCCTCATTTACGATACTCCCATGTCTCTTAGTCTTGAGTCGGTATGTGCCGTCTCTGTGTTGCCTAATTCTGGTTCCTGATTAGGTCCAGGCCCTAAGTCCTTTGCCACAAGCCATGATTCCTGATCCTGGCTAGTCATTGGCCTTTCTGGTTCTTGTCCTGTAATGTTGTTAATCAATTTCTATGAACAGTTCTAGCCAGGACACAGGGCAAGGAAAGAATCTGAAATCCCACTTAAGAGTCGGTGCTGATCTCAGCTGGAACGAGATGCTGCTCTGTCTTATATGTCTAAAGTGTTGTAATAGTTATAACCTGGACTTTGAGCCTTAAGTCTTGTAGTTTTCACAGTGTTTGGCATTACGGACTTATTCACTCAATCTTCAAACAACAATCTGTTTGATTAAATCACTGACCAATACATGGTGAGGGTAGATGACAAAGTGGTAGCCCAAGAAGGAGGAAGTCAGTCCAACCAGTGAGGGGCTAAATCATGGCTGGTCCAGGGTATTTATTGCTTATGAGTCCACTGAATCAACTAATATTAAGAAATGCCCTCCCTCTGTAACCACAAACCACGACCATGGAAGTCTCAAAATCTGACATATTTGCAGGAGGAGAATTGACGAGTCAAAAAGCACACCAACTTAATACTTCTTCTACAAGAAAGAAAGATCATTCCTTGGCTTAAAACAATGACTGTACTCATTTGGAATTCAAATCAATTACCCTGACAACTTAGGTTTTCATATTCCTGTAGAATAAGGACAAATTGGCCTCTCTGAGGGCTTTTGCATTATTAGAATTTGTTCAGGAGAGAAGAATCACTAAAGTCTTCTCTGAGAAAATGAAGGAGCAAAAAATTTGCTCTGGATACTCTGGTACCTTTTCAATATTTTATTGAGTTGATATTGTTCCCTGTTACTGTAACCATAGATCCAAGGCTACAGAATCAACCTTGCTGCCGAGTAACACAGTAAGAACCTCTCTGAGCTAATTTTAAAACAGCATTCCTTTGAATTTTCAAAACCAAGTTCTTCTGAAACTGGAACTAGGGTTAGATTTAGGTCAACATGGATTTCATAAAAGCAAAACCCTTTAAAGTTTGCATTAAAAATTCATGTGTCTAACTGAACAGGTTGGGTGATGATAATAAATATTACAAAAAGTTAATTTCCCTTCTCCGGCCTTTCTCACAAGAAAGTTCGGAAGCTTCATCCCAAGCATATTAGAATATTTCATCTCAGCTTGGCAATACAAGCAGGACTGAGTATAGTGATGCTTAGTCATTAATTGGTTGCATTCTGTCATAAATGATAACAAGTGCATGTAACTGCCCTTCGCGTCAGTTCCTGCTCATGTCGCTTTGTCCCCGTTCAGGTTCCTGGGATTCATTCTATGGTCATAGAACCCACTGTAGAAGCCCCATTGCTGTGCTTGCCTCCACCATCTATGTGAAGATGTCACCTGAACACCCACAGAGAGTGTGCAATCCATCTGGAAGGTACAGCGGAAGGAAGGGGTGAAGCAGTATAGCAAGTAGGTGAAAGCACTAACTTTGGAGTCAGACTCCCTCTTTAGGATGCACGATAGATGGGGAAAATCAGTCTCTCTATGACTCATTTCAAGAATTGGGGCCATATTGGGTATCATGGGGCTTAGCAGAAACAACGGATATAACGCTCTTCACACAGTATCTGGCACATGGTAAGTGATTAATAAATGTGTCTAGTGTTCAGCACAAAGTAGATAATAAATATTGGTTGGATAAATGAGTGAGTGGATGGATGAATGAATGAATGAATGGACAAGCAGCTGGATAAACACCTGTTTTATGTTCCCAGTATAGATTCCTCTTATCTAGACTTAAACTTCTGCTTAAGAAATAGAATAAACAGTGCATGGGGGGATTCAGTCGTGTTGGATAGAGAAGATTTGCTCCCAGGGTCTCATAGGAGAAAGTGTGATGACTTTGGCCAATTCCACAAGCCCACTGCTGGCAGAATTTCCATACCAGTCCACAGGTTTCAGGTCTGCAGATGAAGGGTGGGGCTGAGCCCTCACCAGGGGATGATTATTGAACAGATCCAGTCAAAATGAAAATAAGGTCACAGGCGCTGCTTACAGTGCCTCTTTGGGTGTCAGGTACAATTTTGAGTCTACCCTTCCCTAGTTCACATCCAGAGTCATTACTGGGTCCTCTTGGTCTACTTTACACACAGCTGGGTCACCTCCAAACCTCCTTAGCTCCTTGCTCCTCTGATCCTCCAGCTCAGGAATAGCTCATTGATCTTTGCGGCATCTGGGTGGGGAAACTGAGGCATGGAATGAGGGACCCCAAGATAAACGTTCCTCAAGGCCCCCTCCCAAGCATCTTTCCTCTCCCAACCCCATCCTTCCCCAACTAAGAAGGTGATCAGAAAGGAGATGGCAGGCAAACATCCTCAATGGCTCTCTAACTGGACATGGAATAATATAGGCCCCAAAGCTTGGCTTTATGTACCAGAAAACCTTTGCACCAGACATACTTGAAGGCCCTGATACTTAATAAACACTTCTGGAATTCTAGACTCCTTCTATGGAAGGCTTCCTTAAACCATTTTATAGTCATCTTTTGGGCACAAAGGAAATAGTTTTTCACTTACCTTTTTTCTTCCCACTACTGTTCAGCTTTGGGGACATATTTCAGTTCACTTTTAATATTCTGGATCTCCGATAGGTTGACTGCAGGTCCTGGAAGTTTCTTCGCTCCTGGAATTGGCTTCTTCTCCTCTTCTGTGGTGGGAGGAGCACCCTAAAGAGAAAAAAAAGAAAGAAGAGAGATGCAGCTCACTGAAAATGACATTTGGTCTCCCTGGGTCATGGACATGAGCCAGAAAAAAATTAAAGCAAGAATAATTTCAGAGTATAATTCTAGCAGAGTGACTTCCTCTTGTGCTGTTGACACCCTCAGAGTTTCAAGAAGATCTCCTGAAGTTTGTAGAGGAATGTGGAATAAAGTTGGAAGAAGAAAACAAGTAATTTCCACATGACTTAGGAAATGCTAGAGTGCTGTTCACTATCTGATAACTAATAAAAATTACCACTGGTTAGGGGCTGGCCCCGTGGCCGAGTGGTTAAGTTCGCGCGCTCCGCTGCAGACGGCCCAGTGTTTCGTTAGTTCGAATCCTGGGCGCGGACATGGCACTGCTCATCAGACCACGCTGAGGCAGCGTCCCACATGCCACAACTAGAGGAACCCACAGCGGAGAATGCACAACTGTGTACCGGGGGGCTTTGGGGAGAAAAAGGAAAAAATAAAAAATCTTTAAAAAAAAATTACCACTGGTTAGAAGGAGTTGTGTTTCCCAGAGAAGCATCTTACGAGATCAAATTTAATTTGGTATCGTATGATCATAATATGCCTGAACAGCAGAGATTTGTAGAATGTTAGTGCACGGCTGGCTCTAACAATGACTTAGTCCAGGAGTTTTCAAATTTTTGGTTTGGGGTGCAGTGGCTGCCAGCCTTTGTTCCAATGACATCTCTGGGAAGCATAAACAAACTGAAACTGACATAAACAAAACCTCTTTGAATATCGATGGGATGGAACAACAGAGGAGGCCCAGCTCTCCCCTCCTGCTTTGGAAAAGTATTTTAAATTTCCTATCATTGAATGTTTTTATGTTGTTTCAGCTTTAGGGCAAGACCATATCCTGTCCTTTTTTTGTGGCTCCTCCAATGCCTGGTACAGAAGCAAACATGCCTACTTGTTGATGGTTGTTTAGCTGATTAATCCTGAGAATGTACCATAGTAACAAATCTATGCTTCTATGTACATACACCAATCACACATATTAACAATGATTATAAGACAGTAAGATCAGTTGCTTTGTGTCGCTCCTAGAACTCCAACTCATTACTACAGAAGAAAGTTGCTTGTTAGCTCATTCCTACTATTTGCTAGAGTTGGGGGCATGTTCTCCGCGGCCCTGGAAGGAAGGTGCTGAAAGGAACACTTGATTACGGTGGCAGCCACGAGAACACACCTCTCGGATCAGTTTCCTGCAGGGAGGGTAATTGAATGACGGCCCCAGCTGCTTTGCCCTGAAACCTGCCCATCACCATGCTGAGGTCACGCTTCCCACGGCTGCTCATAGCCAATGACTGAGTGCCACAAGATCCCAAGGCGGGTCCATTCCCGGGAGACATGAGACTCCTCTGGGAGGGACTTTGGCTCCAGAATTTTCTTTAGAATAGCACTGAGGTCTAAGATGCTTCTGCCCAACCCTCTGTCCCACTCTCCTTCATCTACATCACAGTCTGATGACTCTCCCATTTTCCTTACAAGTGCTTTCCCCAATAAATATTTTGCACATTGAATTCCATCTTTGGGTCTGCTTCTTGGAGGACCCAAACTAACACAGTCCTGATGTGAGACTGGCAGAGTTCCAGCTGCTCGGCCAACAACTGAGTGGACCAATACAATTCCAGGGAAAAGGAATAAGAAACCGCACTTTGCCTCGGATTCAACTTATGCCCATGCTTGGTGCCAGCCTACCGAGGCATCCCTGTCACCCGGGGATTAAAGCAATGCTGTGCTTTAGCTGCCATCTGGTTCCTACCTCTAGTTCTCAAATAGGCTAGAACTGAAAGGTAAAGAGAAGAAAGTGTTCAAGTTTCCCAAACTCTAACCAATTGTTTGGTAGACATGCCCTTTATAGAAGTGTTTTTAAATTGCTTATTTGAGGGCATGAGTAGAAATTTAAAATATTGAGGTGCTAGTCTACTAAGGGCTAATGGTTTTTCCTATAGTCATTTTCTGTGAATCTGGCACAGCGCTGATGAAATAGCTAGCCTGTCACCCACATGAAATGATAAAGTTATTCAATGCAGACTGTACCTGTTGCAAATATCCGGAAAATATTGCTTCCCCAAGTCAATGTACAGAGCCATAGGATCGGCCTCCTTTCATCATGCATACACACTCATCATATAAAAATACAGATTTAGAAACAATAATTAAAATTGTTAAACATCCACTTGGAGGACCAGGTATTCCAAAATGTTCTTTGCTAGGCTGTTAGAAAGAGATTTTAAACAAGGCTATAAAGTGTTTTTTAGCAGTGAAATGAATAATGTTTCCTCACTTATAAATGTTCCCATGGTTGTTAGGTGGGTAAATCTTAATAAAGAAGCATGAAGGAGAAAAATGTTTCCAATTCCTTCTGTTAAGTTCCCAGGTAGGTTACATTCACTATCTTTGTAATATAAAAATGTGCTATATTGGCACATTTAACACATAAAGCCTATATGTAGTTATGTGTCGATGTGCAAAGGTTTATTCTGTGTATGTTCTGTGTATGTTCACAGAATAAACCTTTGCACACAGATAAAGGATGACAATATTTAATATTAGGCACTTTCAAATTATTAAAACCTTGCTGCACTGTGTTTTTTATTTATCAAGGTAAGTTTTAGCACCTGACTTGGCAATGTCAAATATAATGGAAAATTATAAGTGGTTATACTTAATAAGTAGATATTATAATATTGACTCAAGAAGGAGGTTAGTGGTGGTGCAGATTCTTAACTGATCCTTCTCTCATCTTTTAAAAAGTAATGGGAACCAGATTCCATTTCTTCTATGAATATGTTATTATAAGAATTACAATAAATTAAAGCATGAACAAGCAGGGTTCCAGATGGCCTCATTTGACTAATAAGTACGTTCTTTTTTTTTCTTTTGTGAGTAGATATTTGAATTGAGCAGGACGTGAAAGATAGCCTTTGGTTTAGATAAAGAGAGCTTGAGAGAAGGCTTGTCAAGCCCAGCACCATTCCCAGTTTCAGGAAGGGCTGTTCTCAAGGGAAATGTTCCCCTTGGGGGTGACAGAGTATTTGTAAAATTTGGCAAAATGGTGGACCATTTTCTAGCTATGTCGCCTTCATCTCCCTCTTTACTACCAGATGCCCTACTGAGTTTTCTCCTAAACTCTCTTATGTGGGGCAAACGGTCTGATGTGCTCGTTCCTGTTCAAATGCTGAAGTCTTAATAAGAACAAACACACTGCTAGCTCTTCTAAGTTACACGTACTAACTCATTCAATCCTCATATCCACCCTATAAATGGGGTCCTATCATTATCCCTATTTTACAATTGAGGAAACTGAGGCACGAGGGGGTAAGAAACTTGCCCATAGCCACACGGCTAGGATGTGGTGGGACCGGAATTAAATCATGTGTTTGCATTGTGTAAAGGGCCCAGGTGGAGAGGGAAATAATTAACAGAAAATTCCAATGTGCTATTTTGTGGCTTAATAATGATGGAATTTCAGTCAAAAGAGATTTGGGACGCAGAGTAGGGGCTTGTCAATACCCTTCAAATTACTTTAAGCAAGGGGCTGCCTTCTCTTATGCAAAAGACCAGCCATGCTTATTAGGATTTGGCTGTAAGGCCTCTGTGTGGGGGACCTGCCACACTTTGGCTGCAGCTAGTGGATAGAGGGTGCACCCTAGCTCTATAAGAAGAGCAAAGGGCTCACAGAGACCATAGGTGGGCCGGAGACCCAGACAGTGCTCACAGGCCCTGTCAGCCAGCTAAAAGGCTCACTCTGGCTTTCTGCTGGGGTATATCCTCTTCTTCAGGTCTGAGAGGGTGTCAGGATCGAGATGGGGGAGCTACTGGCTGTGATAGAGGTGGCTTGTTCTGGTCAGGGACGGTATGTTATGATCTCCACTTTATGCAGTGATTATCTTAATGCAAGGCTAGGTAACAAATCCCAAATCTAAGAAAGAAAAATGCAGATTCCATTTTCCCATTCAAACTATGCCACAAAAGGTGGCTGGGACCTCAAGTGAGGCCACAAAATCCTAGTTAACCCACCTTGTAGCTAAGCCAAGCTGCCTAACTTCTCTGCTTACAATGTTTTCATGAGAAACTTACTCTAAGATCCAGGCCAGAACTTGAGTCATTGGATCCCACCCCTCCTTAAGACCCCACAAGTCCTGAGAGTTCATTTCTGGCCTTACAATAAGGGAGTACAACCCCTAAACTCCACCCTCCGGACCCATGAGTCCCATAAGAAAGGTGTAGGTCAGCTCAATAAACATGCCTGGGGTCTCTGGATCTCTGTGGCTACCTCACTCCCTTCCATCCTGTGAAGAATATTGGTTGGCCATTTGTGTGTGTGGTTGGTCATAAACTAGGTGTTCACAAACCAGGCTCCATCAGTTCTTGGCTATTTTACAATGTGCTGGAACCATCATATTGGGGGTATGGCAAGAGTGAGAGCAAAGTGTTTTCCCAGTCCCTCAACTGGGACACTTGTATGAAGGAGAGGGCCACCTGTATCACAGATGGAAAATGAGATGCAAGACTCCAAAACAACTGTTACATCAGTCAATTTAGTGAGAAAAGAGGGTCAAGCTATCTTCTAACTGATTGTCATGGTAGTGACAGACATAACTTAAGAAGAAACACAGGAAGAAAATCTAGTTACAGATAAATGGAGGTATAGGAAGAATTCCACTGCCCTCCCTTTTACTTCCTCATGCCTTTTTCTTACAACATGCAAAATAATAGACCAAGGAGTCCTTCATGAAAATTGGCTAATTAGATCAATCAATGAACATTATTTATTGAAAACCTGCTAGGCTATGCCATGTTGGTTCTATCACTGATTCTTTCCTCAGAGTGACCCTCTGAGGAATGGAGGGGATTGTATTTTGCAGACATAGGCTCAGAAATACTTGACCACAGTCCCAGAGGGAAAGCTCATGATCATGAGTTAACTGGATGGCCAAGTTAGCAGCATCAGAACTTGAGATTATATACCATAAAGCAGGGTATGCTTTATGCCAGGTATACCATACCAGGGTATGCTGGGTCTTTTCAACTTGCATGTTCAAAATTTTTATTCATTGAAGGTGACCTAGTGGCTGAAATTCCAGAACTTGGTGATGTCACTGAAATACTCCATCTTCTCCTTTCAGAAATTATCTTTCTATTGATAGGGGGCTGGAACCAGTAACGTAGGACCACGTCAGGAATTATTTACAGAAAAAAGGTTAGATGATGGACAACCAAAGTTCTATTTGGAAACTTTGAAATGGTGATAGGTGTTTCTTTGGGGCAAATACCAAAAATGTCACCTGCAAAAGTTAAAAAAGCCTTTCCATCTTTTTAAAACAATAAAATACAGTTGCTTTGCCCTATGGCTTTATTTAATTCCATTTTCCTTGTCTGGTGCTAATGACATGCTCCAAAACCATAATTTTTTTTTTTTCCAGAATCAGACCTTCCAGGTTTCATCAGAAAAGTGATGAGCGGGGAAGAAATATAAACATTTGGGGAGGGAGCTCTTCCCTAGTAATTGCGTTCATTGTTAATGTTAGCCACCATTTCAGAAGACTGGGTATTTGAATTTGGAGGAGAGGTAAAGAATTAGAGGGAGGAGAAAATACGGAAATTGATATACTCCCTTGCAAAGTCCTCTTTTCAAAGGAATTACCCAGAGATTGGGGATTTTTGTTTGAATCCACAAGTAATTTAACCTGATTATTACCTGCGCTCCCACTGGGGTTCCCCACTCATCAGAAGCTATACTAAATACATTGTACTCAGGTCAACAAAAGCTCCAGGGTGAAAACTTACCAAGCTAGTTACTGTCTCCGGACCAAGAGCATCCAAGAGGCTACTCTCCCCTCGCACACACACACAAACATACACAGGCACACAACCATTCAACAAACTGGATGTTAAATTCAGCATCTTTAAGTAACTGTGCCAGGCACTTAAATTCGGCTGAAGGGAAGTGAAGGGCAGTGTGTTTCATGGCTGATTGAGCAAGACAACCAAAGAAATGTCTCTACTACATGATGACTCCTTGACTCACATCCCTTTGTGCCCTCCCTTGTCCTGGAGAGCCAACCCTCACCTCGCCTCTGCCCCTCTCTAGTCAGGATTTGGAGGAGAAAGACAGTGCAGAGCTCTGCCAGCTAAGTTTTCCTCACCTCCTCCGTTTCTGGAGTACATTCTTTTTTTCTCGGGGGTTGCCCAGCTCCTGGTCGAAAGGCTCCCATTGGAATATTAATATTTGCCTATAAGAGAAAACAGGTAAGATTTAGCTCAAGAAAAGTAAGAAATTGCAATGACATTCTGAGACGGTAATCGTTGTGAGGAAAAATGCATCTGAAAAGTACACCTCTTTAAAGCTTCTTACTTCAATAAAATTGCTGTAATGACAGTATAAAAATATGCAAAGGAAAATTCGACTTCCATTTACTACAGATTTCTGGTACTCATCCTTAGGTCTGCGCAGTGATTTCATAATTCCCCACTGGATGGAAGAATTTGAAGACAGTTTGTTTTGGCTCTTGTCCTCCTGTGGTGCTTAATATTGTCCTCTCTCTGTAATGAGGAAGGGGCATATAATGATAGGAAAGGAGGAAACAGCATCGCAGAAGCCACCCCACACCTTAGCCATCGTTCAGGTTCCTTCAAATTTACCACGGCAGGGGGGCACTCATACCTCCTAAACCGCCTCCTCCTTGCCATAATGTCTTGTGGCTGTCCCAGCACTTCCTTAGGTCTCTGTAGTTGACATTCTTCTACCTTCTCTCCAACACACCACTGTGTGAGTCAGTGCGTAAGGAGAATGCTGGAAAGTCAAGTTCATTGGTATCGCAATTCATAGAATCTTGTCCTTTATTAAGATAACATACTAATCTCCATCAGCAGTAAACACAAAATACCTTCTGGTAAACATGAAATATGCCGAAAGTTAGATTATGTGAGGAATATACTAACACTAATTTGAACTTTGGGAAGGGCATACGTAAATTTGAGTTTTTTCTATATTTCATCTGATATCAAAAGGCAAGAATATTTAATGCAGACCAAAAACATCTTCAACCAATAGTATCACTCACATAAAACAAGCATTAAAATATTTTTTTAAGGTAGAACACAATTTTTTTTCCACTTAAGATAAAGCATTGTCTTATGAGTAATTGGATATGTGGGCTTGAAAAGTTAAAATTGAACTTTGATGTTATGCATGAAAATGACACCTGAGTAAAAGGAGCAAAATATTTTGTTACCTTATGCCACAGTTTGGATGATTTGGATACCACACCAAATAAAATGATTGGGAAGTGTGGTAAGGTCCATTTGGAACCGCCTGGTATGAGCTCTGTTGCCGGGGGAATGTTTAACTCAAGACATAGGAAGTATCCAGTGTCCATGTTGAGGCAACATAGCGGGTCTGTGTTCGGCTCCTGAGAGCAGGAAGTGACTTTTTCTACCTAGGGACTTTAAAACTCCCTTCCGTACTAGAATAATTCTGATCCCACCGAAAGGAAACAGATCCAAAGTGTTTGTGGTAGATAACAAGAAAGGTACATCACCATTCCTAGAGCCAATGAACCAAGAAGTATTTTTGATCAGTAAGTACCATATATGCTAAAATATTAGTGCAGCACAATTTTAGAGAGAAGCATTTTGGAAAACCTAAGGTTGAGCCTTCTATGCTATTCCTCTGCTTAATGGAAATATCAGGTGTCTTAGAGTGGGAGGAGGAGGAGACATAAGACAACGGGAAAACTATATCTTATGTGGTGGCAAATACGGTAGCATACTTCATGGATTCCAAGATACACCTCTTTTAATATCTCTGAAATCAGAAGGTATCTTACAACCAATGGTATCTACAATTTCAATTGACATGTTTGTTTTATTTCTTAGCAGGACATAATATAATGGTATTTTACAATTGACCGTGTCTTAGATTGGATGAAATATCATTAAGGGTCCTGAAATAAGATCAAAATAATGTTAATAAGAGCCACAGAAGATGATCTATATTGAACCAATAAGTATTCCATTACTACAGTTTGGATGAAAGAAGGGAAAAGTCGATATAGGGACTACTTGGGAGAAGGTTAACCAGTTAAAAGTTTAGTTAGGTCACCACCACCCCGATCCATTTGTTAAGCATCTATAGGTAGCATCTTCCAAATGGTGAGTTCAAAATATTGTTTCTGAAAGACCTTATTGCTAAACTAACGCATTTAATCAAGTGTGTGTGCTCCATAGTAGGTTGTAGTTTTCAGTAAGGGAACATATAAAGGTCATCCAGGATGATATATTCGGCAAAGCACATGCTATGGGAATACCACCTTTTCCTGCTCGGAGATTAATTTTAGCAATGCATATAGCCTCTCCATGGTACATGGGTGGCTTATGGTAGTGAGAAGAGCCCACTGCTAGGAGTTGCTACAGATTCTCTGCGCTTGAAAAAGTGACAACTGCTCTGGGTCTCGTCTTTGCCATTTGTAATGTGAATGTTAGGCTGGGTCAATAGTTTTCAAACCTCTTAGCCACAAAACCTTTCCTTCAAGTAAAGTGTCATGAGAACATCCAAAATGCAATATAGGTGGAGGTTGAGTTGCTGTGTTTGGTGTAGCACGTCTGTTAAGGTGTGAGGGAGCCCAGAACCCCATCTGCTTCCCCCAAGTCCTGGGCCATGAGTAGTTCCTTGGAACTTGGGGACCCAATCTGACAACGACTGCAAGAGATCAGCCCTAAGTGGATGAGTATTAATATGTATTTAAAATGTTTGCTCTGCCTATTGTTTAAGGTGTCTATAATTTACTTTAAACTACTTTATATTTTATATGCACAGGTTGGTTTAAACTTCAACTCTAGGGAACTCTATTGCTCTAATTGGGAGTTTGTCCTCCTGGGCTGTTAGGTGGTAAAACATCACAAAGACCACATTCCCAAGATCGCTATTCCAAGTGCTTCTGTTAGCCATAGCTCCACCAACACCTGAGGTTTCGATCTTTGAGGTAATGTCAAAAATAGGTGAAATAGCAGAATGGGCATTAGAAATGGCTTTTCTTGATGAAATTAAAGGATGTTAAGATATGTAGATTGGTTAAAATATTTTAGAGACAATCCTCACCCTGCTGAACAGAGTGTAAGAATCTGCTGCCTCTAGCTTGCGTCTTCAGAGACCAAGATTGAGGAATAATCCCTATGTGGGCCTATCTCGAGCCATTAATAATGAGGATTTCCAGCTGGCTGCTGCCAACCAAGGGCAACAGAATCCAATCGCCCCACCTGCCTCACGTGAACCTTTTATGCAAGGTGGCAGTCACTCAGAACACTTAAAGGGACAAGACCTGAGGCTTCATCGAGCTCACAGACAGACTATGAATGGTTTTATGCTTGCTTGCTAATGAATGTGTGTTTAACAAACATCTGTGTGTGGCAGAGTTTGCTTTGAGACTAGCTTTCATCTCAACCTGGTGGTGAGGTTATGGGACAGTAGCTACCCACCTCCCCGCCCCATCCACCACAAACTACCTTATCCACCCCAAACCCCAAGATTCAGCCTGGGTGGTCACGACACCTGCATCCTCACAACAAACCTCTGAGGTTTGTACTATCATCTTTGTTTTACTGATGAGGAAACTGAGCCTCAAAGAGGTTAGATGATTTGCTCAATGCCACACGAACAGTGCAAGGAATGCCAGGATTCCAAATCGAAGCTGCCTGACCTTAGGGACAGACCTTTTTACTCTATCAAACCCCTCTCCAAAGAGCTCTTTGCACTGGACCAAAGTCAGCTCTAAGCACTCTCAAATTCTTGAAACTAGCTCTAAAATTGCAGGCTTACACTTTGAGAATGGCCTTTAAAAAGGGGCACACAAAATGGATAATTCCAGAATAGGTGTCAAAGAAAAGCCACATTGAAAAATGAGCCATTAACTCACCGACTTGATGCTTTTTCATCTTTAAAGCATCACTCAAGAAACCAGGAACCTAAATGGGTTTTTTTGACAGCAAATATTGACAGGATCCAAAGCAGCCTAAGAACGTGTCAAGTATCCAATCATTAATGTACACTTTAAGGGAGTGTCAGAGGAGTGCTCTGTAAACGATTAGAGATGTTTCATTAATATAATTATAGGGTGGTGATATTTGAGTGACAAATTATAGACTAAAGTATAGCCATAAGAAAAATTCCTTACAACTTGAATTTGATGTAACTCTATAGACCTGTCACTCTCTGTTTTTATTCTATTGGCCAGAGAATTGTATCATATTCTTGTCTTTTTCACTGACTTGTTCTGTTTGAATGCGAATAAAACAACTTCTCGATGACTCAATTTCTCCATCTGCAAATTGGGTATGGTATTTGCTACTCAAAATGGGTTTGGAATATGAGCTACATTTTTATGAAAGAATAAACAAACCCAGAAAAAGTCTAACATCAATGACCTGGAGTTGATAGAAGGTTGGACTTTCTTCTCTATATAGATTCCATATAAATGCAAAGGAGGCTGGCTTTTGTTTTTTCCCTTTATAACACATTCCCCCGCATTTCTTTTCCCTCCTTGAGGTTTATTCATCTTACATATTTTTAAATATGCCCCTGATGCAGCAGAGCCAGTGCATCACTTTCCCAAGCTATACATAATTTGTTACAACCTCAAAGTTGGGAATGGAAAAAATCTACTAGATCATCTTTTGCCAGAACAGGATACAGTTCCCTGATAATAGACCTATCTGATGTGAAACGAATACCACACTTGATCTCACCAGGTGAAGAAAAGTAGAAAGAATTCCCTGTAAGTTAATTCCACTACTCCCTTAATTATTTGTGTTGTTCTCCTGCTTGGCTCCAGGCTTTGAGCCCAAGGATTCTGGAAACAATATTCCCTCTACGGCCACTCCTCTGTGACTTACAATGGAATGACATCTTCTTTCCCCAGTGGGTTGCATTCTGATAGCTGCCAGCCACTGGGCACTGACAGTCCCTATACACTTTGCTTTCCACAGCCATTGTTCTCTTATCTACCCCTTCGTTTTGGTCCCCACTCTGTCTCTCCTTTTAATGCTGAGGCTTTTGGAGTTTCCTCCCATTGCATATTTGTCTCAGATGACCCCCTACTGATTCTATCTTTAGTTTTCAAAGGTGCCCAGCAGCTCCTGCCAGAATCTATAGCTCCCCCATGCCTTTCTCCCATGCCGAGGGCAGAGGAAACCCTGTAGGGTTGCATTTTGCAGTATTTCTTTCTATGCCTTCCTATTCTTACAGTCCTAGTCCTTCTCTGAATGGAGCAGAATATGGCATTTTGAGATTTCTAGCATCTTCACAGAAGACTTTCAGAAACAGGTGTATTTTCCCAGCAGCTGTTTAGAAAATGAGATTCTTATTTGATATATTAGTGTAGATTGAGAGACGGACACACGCACACACGCACACACATACCAATTAAAATATAGTCCAACCTATTTTAAAATAAAATTCTATATCACTAGAATGCATTACTTCTTTGTCTGTAGGGATTCTTGAAATGTGGAATGGATTCAGAACACACAAAACTTTCCCACTCCATACAATTTTGAGAAACTCCCACTCAGCCACTGTTCTTCACCCATGATGTTTCATACTGAAAATTTTTCTTTTTTTTCCCCTCTGTTCTCAACACTTTTTGTTCTCTTCAGTAAGTTCCTGAATGACTCAACTGTAGTCTCGTCATCCAGGGAAAAGCAGATTTCAAGCTATTAAGATAATGTGTACAATTAGTTGGGGGCAGGTTATATTTCTGAAGTACTCGTGAATGTCAGCCTCAAAATATGACATCTTTTAACCAATATATGACTGCTTGCCTCACGTCATCAATATGGAGCCCTGGTCAGAGCAGCAAAGATCACTAGCTGGGGGTAGTGCTGAACCCACTCTAGAGTCAGACTGCTGTATTCAAGTTCTGGCTACACTTTAAAGAAACCAGCATTGGAAATCATAAACAAGGCATTACGGTGTTTTACCTAAGAACGAAACAGTAGATCCATGGTCAAAGAAAAGGCCTTGATTCTACATTAAAACAAGCGGCAAATGAAAGCCTATTTTTTATGTTTTAAATTTAAATAAAATATTAAGGGAAGGTATGTATCATTATTATTATTTACAGCTTTCACTGATGTCTTTGATAAACTGACCAACCATGGGTGGTGATAGTCTATTCCTTTGTACCAAGGATTGTCATATACCTGGAATCTTTTTTAAACTGGAAATCCTAGACAGAAAATACTTAGCATCCCTAACACGTGTCTATAAATATTTTTGTCAGGCTGTTTTCTTCCATGGAGCCTCTATGTCCTGGGCAATGGAGAGTAGAAGAACAATGCTAACGGGTGGGGAAGGAAAAGAAGTACTAAAACTCAGGGCATCAAGATATTCTGTTCTACACGTGGATTGGGTAGCAATGGAAAGCTCCCACGGTAAGAAGCCACATGCTCACTAATGATATAGAGCTAATATAATCATTCCTTTAAAATGTATGATAAAGGAGTTAGGCTTAGTTTCACGAGCAGCTTGATTAAGTCAATTAAGCAGAGAGGTGGTAATTCGGTGGCCATAGTCATTTGTATTTCACGACCACGTTTGTCACCGAGTCACTTTACTTTGTACTTTTTACTTCTAGCCAACTTACGTTTAAGATGACTTTAATCAGTGTAGGCTATTAGTTTCTTCGCGGAAATGCTGACACTCTTTCTGAATGTCGGCTGGGCTCTTTAAAAGGGAGGACCTAGCATCCACAAAATAGTAAGAGTCCCTCAAGTAGCCTAGCTACTTATGATTAACCTTTAAAAGGTCCACACCCACTCCTCCATCCTCACTCTCTGTGCCAGGGTGGGGATGGTAAGTAATGAGACTAGACAGGGCTGCAGAGTGGTTGCAAACACAGGCTTTGGGATCAGACTGAACAACTTGAGTTCAGGTCCTAACTCCCCTTCTTACAAGCTGTGTGATCCTGGGTGAGTTCTTTCATTTCTCCAAACCTTTCATTATAATCCATGCAAATCCCATTGCACTGTGCCAAGTAACAGTAAACTCTGAACAAACTGTGACTATTATTATCATCCTAATAATAGAACTTAGAAGTTATTCTCAAGAAGTTCATAGAATATTAGAAGCTGGACAGAGGCTAAGAGGTCATTTAAGGCAATATCCTCCCTTTGCAGATCATGAGGACCAGGGAGTGAAGTCACAGGGCAGAGCTAACACTAGGGCACAGGACTCTTTTCCATTCAACCATGAAGCTCTCAGGTCTCATGGGAGAGGACAAATAATACTCAGCTTACTTTGATCAACAGTGGAAAGAAAGGACCAGTGATGACCCAGAGAACACTGGCTCCGGGTGGGCTGAGGCCCTGGGGAGGACCATGGTGGTTTCCAAAGCGGGTGTGTTCAGGAGGAAGGGGAAGGACAGGCAGGTGCCGCCAGTGGCCAGTGTCACTCGGACTCATTAGAGAGACTCACAGAGCAGATCGTTGATGGGATTAGATTTCTCAGCAGCTCCAGTGTTCCCCACCACCTGTCATGTCAAATTCTCTCATCTGAAGAGATCAGACCCACTGTGCCTAGTATGCTGATGTTACCTTGGTTGCAACTCCATTCCCACCAACAGTGGGGTTTAACAAATAGCCTGGAGAGTACAAAACCAAGGTCAGCAAACTACGTCCTGGCCTGGGGGGTCAAATCCAACCTGCCATCTGTTTTTGTAAACAAAGTCTCATTGGCACACAGCCACACTCATTCATTTATGTATTGCCTATGGCTGCTTTTGTGCTATAACAGCAGAACTGAGTAACTGGAACAGAGACCCAGTGATCTTCAAATCCTAAAATATTTATTATCTGGTCCTTTACAGAAAAGGTTTGCCAACATCTGGTATAGAGCCTCATCAGCTGCTTAGGAGACAAAGGCCCTCTCCAGGCTATGGAAGGATATTGCCTTCAGGATATTTTTATGCCTCTGGCTGAGATTTCATTAATACAACTAAAAAGAAATGTGGACTTAGATAGAGTCCCCTTAGCTTCAAAGGCCACTCTTCTTCAATGTCAATGTGAAAGACAACTGTCCATCTTCTTTACCCTCTATACCATCTCCCTACCCATCTGTACCCTCTTTTCCTGGGGTACAGAGGAAATGGAACTTGTTGAAGAGAAACCAAGACCATTCCATGCATTACTTGTATAGTCAGAAGAGCCATCTGTTAAGGAATTTGTGTGCTATAAATCAGGCACTTGTCATACATTATTTTGTTTATTCATTATAACAATCCTATTAAGTAGTCCCCATTTTACAGAAGGGTAAACTAAGGATGAACTAAGTTCATAGAGTGAGTGAGTGGCTGGGCAGAGATTTGCAACTGTTTGGCTCCATGTTGTCTGATGCACACAGGTGCGGTAATTTAACTCCCCAAATACCTGACTGTTAGAAGTATGGTTGACAGTGGCTTAAGTTTGCACAACCCAGCCAAAGTCTAGCTCTAAATCATCATTTCTAGAAGTTTGCACTGCAAAATACTATCCTGCAAGACACTCATTAAAAAGGTCCAATATGTTTCGAAAACATTGCATACATCACCACCTTCTTGGAAATATATGATGCTGTCAGCAAGTTATGGACTCTAAGAAATCCTGCAGTAAAGAACCTATTCAACTTTGCTTAACGTAGTGTTTCCCAAACACTTAATCGTGGAACCCTCTAATTAACAACATCTCATAAAACTAGCATTTCAAGAGGCATACTTGGGAAACTGTTGAACTAGATGATGATGATGATTGATGATAACGGCTAAAACATAGTAAGCAATTACGAGCCAGGCACTGGCCTAAGCATTTACATGTATTAATTCATTTAACCCACAAAGCAATCCTATGAGATAGGGACTGTTATTAATTCTCCACTTGACAGATGAGGAAACTGAGGCACAAAGAGGCTAAATGACTTGTCCAAAGTCATAGAACTGGAGTCCTGGAGACCATGAGCTCCTCAAACATAGGGATCAGGTATCAATTCATCTTTGCACAGCCTACACTTAGCATGGTGCCTGGCACAAAGTATGCGCCCAGGAAATGACAGTTGAACTGAATTGGAGATAAGATCCTAACAAAAAGGAGAAGCAACCAGAGTGTGTTGAATAGAACATTAAAGATCTTTAAGTGGTATTTAGACAACAAAGGCACTCCCTCATCAGTCGAGCTTTCTATTTGTTCTAGACATGACTGTACCTTAAATAATATTCCTAAAATAAACCATATAAAACCGTGTATACCATATAAAAATGGAAGACTGTAACCTTTTTCATCTTTTATTTAATGGAACCTACTTCAGATTAATGCAGAGATGATAGGAAAATATCAGATAATGTAGATCCTATTTAGCCACAAGAAATAACATTTCATTTGAAGGTGCATTAAATTAGGCTTTTTGTGTGGCATAAAATTTATTGAAAGAGGCAATACCACATCCATAAGGAACCACCACATTGCCTTTGTTGGTAGACTGGATGGATTTTTTTTTAATGCAGTATAATAACAGCTATTGAGAATAGTCAATAGCAGCTTTTAAAATATTACAGACCTAAAAATATATCAAGGTCAAAATTAGTAGATAAAATACTGGTGAATTTTCAGTGTAGACTTGAGGGAGGCCAGGAAGCGCTAAGGGAGAAAAATCAACACACTTTCAGCTTTAAAAGGAAGAGAAACAAAGGCAGCCCAGGAGAAGACTATGTTTTTGTGTCCTGCAAAATGAAAAGGAACATTTGTATTTAGCACTTCAGGAGCTTCAAATGCAATGGTTAAATGGTATTATTTCTCACGACTTTAACATAAAACATTCCTGAATGATAATTATTATAATAACGGTTGACACTTAATGTGGGCTTACTATGCTGTTCTAAGCATCTTGAACATGTAACCCTAGGAGGTGAGTACTGTAACTATACCCATTTTACAGATGTGGAAATGGAGGAAGAGAGGTCAAGTAGGTAAAGAAGTTTTCCCATGATCCCACACCAGTGCAAGATGGATTTAAGGATTCAAACCTCAGCAATCTGGCTTCAGAGCCCATGCTACTAACCCCTATGCACACTGGGTGAAAGAGAAGGTTCGAAAGCTCAAGGATTCCCACAGGTCTGGGAGGCAAAATAAATTCCACTACCAACATCAGGGGATGTCAGAGACTCCCTAGGTGGACACGAGAGGGCCAAACGTGGCAACGTGGAGTTGGATCCTTGCCAAATGCGTAGGCCCTTCCTTGGTGGTTTGTTCTAGGACAGGTTTCCAGAGGTTGTTAAACATCTTGCCACTTAAGAACCCCATCCTTTGGAGGCTATGCATTAGTCATGACAGGTAAAGACCTGTCCCGCCACTCCCCTCCACGTGTGCTAGGATTTCCAACTCCACAACCTGGCCACACGCATGCCCCGCCAAGATATGGTCAACTGCTTGTGAATGCATTTGTGCTGTGATGGTGCATCAGACCCAAAATATTCAGGAACTGCTGCATGCTCTGCAGTATTCAGAAAAGTCCAAGAGAAAAAGTTTAAAAGTTCCTTTGGAGAAAGCACAGATGGCTCCATGTTGACAGAAAGGAAAGATGGAATTTTACAATACAGCATTGTGCCCAGAGTCCCAGGGCAGGAGCCATTTGAGAATTCAACACAGAACCCATAAGAGAAATAATAAATTAAGTACTGAGTAAAAACAAATCTTGAAAGTTATTTTAATAATTGTATTTATGTTCCAAAATGCCTGCTTCCCCCTCCCCTTTTTGTAGATGACACTTAAGTCAGTTGAAATCACCAAAGAATTTGTTTTCTGGGAGGGCACGAGGAGATGGGATAGCATATGGACTTCAAAAGATAAAAACCCAGCCTTGGGAAGAACATTTGACAAGAAAAGGATATCACTTAAAGAAAGATGTATTTTAAACAGATGGGTCAACAAACTCAACTTGATATAAGAATAAAAATTGTTTTTAAATTCTCTATCAATGAGCACATCAAAAACATACACATCAAAAAACGTACACACTACATTTTTGTGGAAGATTGTTTAATTCTCATTCATAAACTTTGACTGTCTTACAATTCAGCACAATTAAACAAGAATAGCTTCTCCTTTCTCAGTTGTACCTTACCAGCCTTGGATCCTTTCTCAATTGTACTTTAGGAGTCTTATAGACAGAAAACTTGTTTTTTTTTTGAAGCTTATCATCAGGGGTGAACAATCACAAAAAGTCTGATTTATTAAGCAAACAGGCCAGAAGTCGCAGAGCTGATGTTAAAACACAAATATGCCTACTTACCTGGATGGCTCTGACATTGGAAACTGGCTGTTTCGACATATTCACGCAGTCTTATCCCTGAAAAAACAAATAAGAAACTGTTAGAGGTGGCAGCATTCAGATTCTCGATCTTGATAAATTAGAACTTAACTCACAATTCAACTGGGCAGTCACCCCTCTCACTGGCCATCTATTCTTTCAGTCTCAGTTTCCGAGGTTACTCAGAGACTCTCCTTCCTAATGCCTCAGGGAGAGGGAACACTAGAGCTCCGGGATAAATCATTCAGGAGGAGAAATGCTGAGATGCCTCGCCCCTGATGCTAATGATAGGCAATCAGAAACTTGAAAGGCGCTATCATCTCCTTCCCTGCCCTCCTGCCCCCCTGCCAAAAGCAGCAAAGCAAAGAGGCTGTGGGAATAAAACACCTTTGTTTGGGGCCTTGGAAGCTCTCCGCTTGAAATGGAACTTCTGATCTGAATTAGTTGTTGCCTGGGCTGCGCATCAGTCCCTTGGGAGCGCCTCCTCTCAGTTGAACACCAGAGAGAAATGGCCTGTACCACGTTCTTACTACTGCGATGCTCTCCGCGCGCTGTGCACGTGTCTGTTTCCCCCAGCGCCCTGAGAGATGCTGGGAGGACGTGTGCCACCCCTCCTTGCTCTGTGTGTCAGAACCTAGGCTCTGTAAACACAGGCAGCCGGCAAGCCTCACCTATCTTCTTTTTTCTTAATGAAACAGTCTCAGAAGGCAAATAGGACTTACGTGACCATGTCAGATCCCCAAGATGTAGCAGTGATTACTTCCCAAAGGACTTGTGCTTTCTTTCAGCTTGTGAGACCTGACTTAGAGCATGGTGACTAGTGGTCGAGGTGTACCGGGACAGGGGCAGCAGGCACTGCCCGGGCTCTGGCCTGTTATCCCGGGGATGAGTGGTGTTAGAGGTTGGTCTATGAAATGTCACCAGGACCAACTGAAAAACTTAAAAACTCAGTGAAATGGAAACATGCTGCTTTTTTTAACCCAGATTATAAAATGGGTTGACTGACTTTCCTCTAGCGATTGGTGTAAGTGTGTGTGCTACCTGGTGAGTAAACGTAAATGGACAGAGAGCAGTGTCGACATTCGCCACAAGTCCTGCATAACCTGCGCTAAGTCACTCAACGTCTCTTGGCCCATTTCCTCTTCCTTAAATTTTACCTGCTTCACAGGTTGTGGTAAGAATCAAAATGACATAATGTTCCTGAAAATGCCTCGTGAACTATAAAACGAGATGCAAACGTTTCTTGTTTTGTGGTCGTTGCTAGGGAGTCTGATCACTGTACTGATCTGCAGCTTTAAACAATCACATAATTTTTAAAAATCTTTATAATTAGTATATCCAAATATATAGTCTTTGGAATCACATACATAAAAACAATGGAATTCTGTTTTAAAGTTCCACCTGAATGTTTTAGTAACATATAGATATGGCCTCCATGCTATAAAGGTCTAGATAGAATTATTTTCAATATGGTTAAAAAATTAAAAAGCAACAACAAATTGAACAATCAGGCATGCATTTTGCTCTATAACATGTTTCTATAACATGTTTCAAATAGCTTGCCAGTTTCCCTGCAATGTCAAAGAGTCAATGAAGGATTTTTAATTTTTGAATCTAGGACACAGCTCAATTTCAAAAGGAAAAGCTTGGTAGTTTAATTTTTAATGTTTCTGTTCCTCAAAAGCTATTAGAAGTCATGCAAAGCAATAATTCTCACAGGACCTTAAATATCTCAGCATATAGTATTCTCTGTGCATGTACAGCTAAAGAGTAACAAATATCACTCGGCAACTTTTAAAAATTTATTGTACATCAATTTGAAACTTGGAAATTAGGAATTCATGTTATAACAATAACAGGTTGAAATATTTTTTTAAAACCAGGCAATGAATGATTGTGTTATTTATACTGTGTTGATTTTTTTTTTTACAAATTAGGCTGATTTTGTTTTTTCACTGAACTAATGGATTGCTTTATTTTTTGTGGACCTCTGATCCTAACGGATGGCTACACCTTGGGCCTTGTCTCCTGTATAGCTTTGGTATAAACTCCTTTGCATTCGAATGCCTCCTGAACATATATGTCAATCTGCGATAGAGACATCTCTAGAAAGTTGGTCAGATCCCCGCTCTTATTCTTTGCGTACAGGCTAGATAACATTTGTGTAAGTCAGTTCTGCAGACGTTCCTGCTGTCCTCATTATTCGAAGAGAAATCAGGGCAATGTACACTGATGAATAAAAATAGACAGTGTTCCCTGGCTGTTTCCCTAGCCCTGCCTTCACCTCCATTAGGGATGCAGACTGTAGAATGCACCTTCCCTCTTTATCTGCATGTCTTGTGCTGGGACCGAAAAAAGAAAGCTATGCCTTAGATGCTCAACTCCACTCACACCGGGGCCACAGCTTTTCATGCAAAGAGGTGCTCTTTAAAGCACTCTCTTACTGTGTCTCCTGGTTCTGGCCAAAACTTGGAATAATGGAAAGTTTGACAAGACATATATTGACTTTTACAAAGCCTATACTATAATGGCAAGTCTTGCCGGCTTACCACAGCGGAGTTTTCCTAGCAGCTGTGCAGGTCAGTGGGGACCTTTAATGGTCTGTACGCTGAGTCATGTATGCTATACCTCCGCTGGCTTTTGACTGGGCAGCACCTAAGATCTGACTTCTAAATAAGACTCTTTCGCTTACTAAAAATTTGTCAACATTAATATCCCTAATTTAAGAAGAAGGGATCCAGAGGGAAATAGATCAATATTTGGAGACGGGGGCTTTGTTTGTTCTTTTTAAAGTTCAATTAAATGGCTAAAGCTCAGTCTCAAAGGGAATTATCTTCTGTCCTGCAGCTAAAAATAATTCCTGAGAAGGGTGTAGAAAGATGTTCAGCTGTCTGAACTAACTCCTTGTTGACTCTGCCTGAAATATGCCAGAGGGAAGAGGCGCTCGGCTTTGTCATGTACCAGAACCTGGTGCCGACAGAGAAAGACACGGGAATGCTGCCCTCTACCCTGCTGGGTGCGGGGAAAACTGTGACCAAAGCGGGGCTTTCGACAGGATGGTTCTGCAGTACTAATCGATCTATACGTTACTAGAACTTTATCATTGAGGCCAAGCCTTGCGCTTAGGGAGAGAAGAAAAGCATTTTAAACTTGTACTGTGTAACAACTCTGGAAATCAGATTTAAGTAAACCTAAGAGCTAGCATTATAGCTTTTCTCTGTCCCAAATTCCCCTGATTATTTCTAGGCTTACAACCTGAATCAGTCTGCAGCTGACCGACTGTAACCCTGGCCATAAGAAACAAAATGACATCATGTTCAGGGTCACAATCATCATATCTGGACTGTGGAAATTTTGTTAAGGTCCCTATCAAAGAGAACTACTTCTAGTTCAATATTCTTTCAACACCTCCCCCCCCCACACACACACACAATTTATAAAACAGAAGTAGCAACACCACAAATAAACAGTGAATTTACAAGGAAGCTACACCCACTGGTTACAAGCCTACAAAGTTCCAAATAGCCACTTCAAGTTAGGTATCAAAGAAATCTTCAGAAATCCCAGTTGCCCGAGCTAGGTCCTCCTGCTTACCTGCTTTATGTATTTGTTTACTGCCTAAGGAAAGTCCCAGGCAGCCAGGTGTGAGAATACAAGGCTCCTCAGAAGGTGGAAAGGATGCCCGGTGTCCTCTGAGCTGCGATCTCAATTCCGATGCTTTTCATGTGGCTGAAATAGCTCAAGTACTCGAACTGCTCCTGGCTCGGGGCTGGAGGGGAACTCAGTTTAAGGCGAAGTGTTAAAGAGAATTCCTGTCATAGCTCACAGTTGTTCTTCCTAAATATAGAGTTTGATACAAGCCATACGCTGGCTGCCTCCGAAAGGCTTGACCGTGCTGAAAGCAGGGCTCAAATGTCAGCCGGAAGGTGGCTATGGAATCTTACTGCCCTCCTAATCTTCCAGAAAATGCTGGTTGCATTTTCTCACAAATTCTGAGGGGGCACAGTGAAGTTCGAAAAGTAGGAAAAGTTTCTATCTTTAGCTTTATCACCTGGAGGCCAGAAGATGAGGAGTATTTGATAAAAATTGAGGGGGGTGGCATGGCACAGAGCTTCTCAACGGGGACACTGACATCAAATAGTGTTTGAGTCCTAGCTTGGTCACTCAGGAGCTGTGAAAGTGATTTCATAATCGTTACTCAATAAATGCTCACCAAATGATGACAATTATAATATTACATCGAACTATAAGACATCACCCTTTTTGTAGGTCAAAAATGGTCGCAGATCAACCAACTCGTGTGGTTCCAGGGCCCAGAGTCCTTGCTCTCTCTGCTCGACTGCCTCTACTGGTGGCATTGACTTTGACCCCAGAGCACAGGAGACAACAAAACAAAACAAAACAAAGAGGAAATATCTATTTTAAGTATGACAGAGACCAGGACGAGGTACAAGGCAAAACACTTTTTAAACAGAACACTGCTGAATCCTAAGGTACATGCTCATTATATTTGCTTTGTTTGGGTTTTTTGTTTGTTTTTCTTGTGCTCATTATTTTTAACACTACTTTTAATTTTTTTTATTTACTTCTCCAGTCTCTGAAATTATCTTTACATAGAACTTCCCTTCAATAGGAGGATTAAACAGGGTGGACACACTTATAATTCATCCCCTGGATGAAAGTGACCCCATGTCCGAGATCCTGATGGCATGGTCAGCTGCTGAACTGTCATCAGCAACCATCCCCTACCAGTCTTCTCGTTACGTGAGGAAAAGAAGCTCCGATTCGTATGAGCTCCTAAAGTCAAATTTCTATTCTCTGCAGCTGAATGCATTCCATACAAAAGCAACTGGCTTGTTTTTATGTCAGTAAAAAGAAAACCAACTTTCCAGTAGTTTAGGAGGTCAGCAGATAACCATGGTTCATCTCAGTTTGAGGTTCACCATTCACTTCTATTCATGTGCTGTTTAAAAGAACTATGTCTTTAAAATTCAGCTTAGACATCACACTTTGAGATCACATGGCACCAAAAGTGAGTTATTTATACACTAGGGAAAAGAATAGAGTGAGCACCTTAGTATTTCCCCAGGTGTTTGACTACTCGTATATGTTCAGAGCCCTTCACCAGACAAAAGGTGGCATCACTTCATGGACGAACAACAACAATGAGCCATTTTTGACACCCTGCCCCACAGTCAGCCCATAAATTTTGCCCCAGTCTTTTTGCCCCAGTCTTTTTGCCCCCATGAGCCCTCAGCAGCATATGTCAAGGAAGTACTCCTGACAGCAATGCCTTGTACAGAGGGCTGGCCCAAGATAGGCATGACTGACTCTGTGAGAAGAACTGAAGTGTGCTGCATAACCAGGACTCCTTTGGTTGCCAGTGACAGAAACCCAAAGTGAACTAGTTTAGGCCAAGAAGGGGTGTGGCAGACCGCGTTGATGCCTGTCTCAATATGGCCTCTGCCCACCAGAGTTCTGCAGCTGTCAACAGTTCTCAGTACAGTCAGCTTTGCACCTCAGAAGCCTGAATCTCTCTGCTTCTCTGCGTTGGGGCTCTCTCCATCTCCAAGGCACGTTGCCTGGGTGTGCTGCATGCATGACCCATAAGTGCCAGGGAACAGGCACCCCTAGGGACAAACCTCAGCTAATGGGGATGGAAGTCGGTGATAAATGCCCCCATCCTCCCTGTCCTCTGGTGGACTGATTTTGAGATGTGGTCTACAGTTTCCCAGAGGTCCCCAGCAGGATTGGGCCCCAGTTGCCCACAGCAGAAATCTGCTCATTATTATACCCTTATTGGCTTTCCCCTTTCCCTGTCTCACTTCCCCACTCCTTCACTTATGTTCTCTGGGATCATCACCCAAATAGACCACCTGCAACCAAGTCCTTGTCTCAGTGCCCATATTTGAAGCAACCCAAACCAGGACAAAGGGGTTCATTGGGAAAATTTCATATCATGGCAGGAAAGGCAGAGGTGCAGGTGGGCCTCAGAAATAAGCAGAACCAAGAACTCAGACCTCACTAGAGATTGCCAAATCTATTTCCCCAATTCCAGTTTTAAAAATCCCTGGCTTCTGATTGCCCCAGCCTGCATTAATCACCCAACCCTTGGCCAGGGACAAGGTCACCTAGCATGGAGGAGGACATTGGGGTACATACTTGTGGATGATCCTTCCCAGAGAGTGGAGTTCTTGTGAGCTGAGCATCCCTCCCAACTGGAGTCTCCCAAAAGCACCAAGAAGCCAAGTGCTTTTCCTTGACCTCCTGCCACAGCCCCCTGAAATTTCTACTAGTTATCACTTCATCAGTTTAGGGCCCCCATATAACAGAAGAAGCGCTGGGCACACACCAACACATAACCAGACTGGTGGGTAACAATTAACTGGGCCTGAGGTGATGGGCACAAGATGAGTCCATTTCTTATTAGAAGGATTGAAATGAGGGGGGAAGGAAAAAGAAACAAAGAGCCTTTAAGTATGGGAAATGGAGAGCTAGACAGTGCTGCTTTGAGGGGGTAGCTTGAGTCCTTTGGGAATACTTCGGTGGAGACCATGAAAGAGGGGCAGGGTTGACTATTCACTTAGTCATTTGTACCTGCATGCCTTCATAATTCCTCCACTATAGTCAAACAGCAAGAGGATATCTAATAAGACCTTATGTCTATATAGCCCTTGTTGAGTTGCAAAGCATTTTCACTTGTATTATTTTATTTAGTCGTCCCCAAAACTCTGCGGGTTAAGTGGTATTATTCCTATTGTATAAATCAGTCAGTGAAGGCTCAGAGTGTTAATTTAGAGCCAGTGATCCCCAGCTTATGACTCGCATATTTAGCGCTCTCTCCTGTTATACTGCCATGACCTCAAGGAAGCACACTCACATGCATGCCCCCACATAAGCACTCTACATATGGTATCAGTTAGGATGCATTTGGTTGCAAGTAACAGAATATCTGACTAGCAGTGGCTCAATCAATAAAGTCATTGACCATCTCACAAACCTAGAAACCTGAAGGGAGTTAGTTCCAGATTGGTTCAGAAATTTTATGAAGCCAAAAAGACCCAGGTAATTTCCAGTACTTCTACTCTGCCATTCTCAACAAGTCAGCTTTTCATCCCCATGCTTCTTACCTCATGTTCCCAAGATGGCTGCCACAGCTCCAAGAATCATGATTTCCCACTAGCATCCAAACAATAAGGAACAGCAGTGATGGTGGGAAAAGGGCCTTTCCTCTTCTCAGGGAGGAAACTCTCCCAGAAGCCCCAGCAGACTTCCCCTTACCTCTTGTTGGCTGGAAGTGGGTCTCACGGCTGCAAAGGAGGCTGAGAAAATAAATAAGTGGCAGAGGGCAAATAGAGATGAAATGATTAGCTGAGATCAAACATCCCACATAAAATCAGGATGCTCTTAGCAATGAAGAAGAAACAGAATGGCAGTTATGTAGACAAGATGTGTAGACACACATACGGAGCTTTATAGTGGAAAATGTGCCTTCACACACATAATCTCATTTAATCCCCACCACTATGAAGCAGATGTTGTTATTTATCACCATTTTATAAATGAGAAAACACACTGAAAAGGTAAAACCACATGCCTAAGAAGTGTCTGAGTCAAAACTCTAATCTAGAGCTTCAGGCTCCGAATTCAGTGGGTTTCCCCTTGTCCCTCTACAGGCAAGCCAACAGGGAGAGCCAGGTGCACGTACCATTGCCCCATCCCTGAATGCTCTCGTGGATAAGATTCTTACCATGTGCCCCAAACTGCAGTTTTCTTTCTGGTTCCTCTTCACTCAGTCTACTTTATCCTAGGTCTGCCTACAGTTTGGGCAAAGAGTAAATTATAGTATGAAAAATTTTAAATGAATTAATAGATGACTTTTTGTACCATTATGTGTAAACATGTAAACGCCCCAAAACTTTACAAGCTGACAAATAGAAGAAAAATTAACAAATGAAAAATGGTTCACTAGGAAGAAAGAATTATGGAAAAGGAAACTAGCTATGATCAATGAAAACATTTTATTCTCCTATAACATTTACTTCTATGTTAAATTTTAATTTTTGGCACCATGACTATGAACAAATCAACGCTCGTTTTTAATCCAGAAGAGCAGGTGACAAGGTTTGTCTCCTGGGGCGTCTGCTACGTGATGGGTTCCTTCCTTCCCCTGACAGATGCTGGCCATCTTTAAAAAGACGAGTGCCAGTGTGGCCTGTCCGGCCCACCTTGCCCCCACCTCACCCACAGTCTCACTTGGCCAATCTAGGCCTCCAGCTTTGACAGAAAATAATTCAAAATTTTCATAACATCTATCACAGTAGTACCAAAATTTCATAAGGTATAGGTGATTTTATCTTAAAAGGACAATCGGTCGATAACAATTAAAATATATCGCAATATTGGTGAAACTGGACTAATGCGATAGATGGTTTCTGACTGTGGAGTTGGTTGCAGTTCTCCATAATAACAGCAGCAGGTGACAGCACTACCCAGCCTCCCAGGACCAGTAGCTTTCAGTGACAAGAAAGTTAGAGAGAGTGCTGACTTTACTAAATTTACTACCAAAGGAAATACAAGTGATTAAAATGTGGTCAACTGAATGATAGGGACAAAGGATAATTTTTATCCTTTGTTTTTTATCAATATTGTCATTGCTTCCTGTTTTTTTCTCCCCCACGCCCACACTATGCACCAGAGTACTACAATATTGTCGCCTTGAATCAATTATTGATTGCAATGACCCCTTTGTAGTAGGCAAGATGCACATTTGGCATTTGGGATTATAACAGATAAAATGCAAGGACATGAAAGTGTCTGCCATTTCTGTCGTCAAGGCTTGTATGATGCTACAGATAATTTCTGGAAAGATCACTGCCACTAAGGCATGTTGCCCAATCATTGTACAACCAGATGGTTTATTTTTACGTGTCCTAGGCTTCTAAACTGAGGTTGTAGCTAAATAATAATGACTCAAATGCCTCCTGGGCTCCACTAGTTTGTGGCCCCTATATGAGTCACTTCAAAGGCGTGTCCACAAGTGTGTGGCTCATTATCCCCCCCAGGAGCCATATGGCAGGATTTCCACTCTTCTACCTTCTCACATCTCACTGAGTGGCCCCAAAGAAAGGCCTATGTTACACAGGATCCACAGCACTGCCTGTGTTCCAAACTTCTTGCTGCTGCTCTCACCACACGTCTCAGAGTCCCCAAGTTCTGCTGTCCCCCCAGGCTAAACACGCAGGCGCTCCCACCTGCCCTTGTCCCCAGTGTCTCCAGAGGCACTTCTCTCATTGTGACTGCAGAGAATGGCTTGCTATGGCCTCTGGATCCCAGCTTCTTGCTTATTCTCTGGCATTTGAGCAGTTACCTTCCCCATCTTTGTGACTGACTCACTGCTTTTTTTATTAAGATAAAATTTACATACCATAAAATTCATCCTTTTAAAGTGTACAATTCAATGGTTTTTAGTTGTGCACAAAGTTGTGCATCGATCGCCACTGTCTAATTCCAGAACATTTTCATCACCCCCAAAAGAATCTGTGTACCCATTAGCAGTCACTCCCCATTTCCCCCTCCCCCCAGCCCCTGGCAACTACTTCTCTGCATTCTGTCTCTATCGATTTCCCTATTCTGGATATTTCAGTTAAATGGAATCATACAATATGGGGCCTTTTGTGTTTGGTTTCTTTCACTTAGCATACTGTTTTCAAGGCTCATCCACATTGTAGCATGTATCGGTACTTCATTCCTTTTTATTGCTGAATAATATTCCATTGTATGGATATGCCACATTCTGTTTATCCATTCATCAGTTGATAGACATTCAAGTTGTATCTGCTTTTTGGCTATTATGAATAATGCTGCCATGAACATTTGTGTACAAATTTTTGTATGAACGTGTGTTTTCAATTCTCTTGGGGGTAAATACCTAGAAGTGGAATTTCTGAGTCATATGGTACTACTGTTTAAACTTTTGAGGAACTTACAGATTCTTTTCCAAAACAACTGCACTATTTTACATTCCTGCTAGGAGTGTATAAGGAGTATGATTTCCCACATCCTTGCCAATACTTGTTATTGTCCATCTTTTTTAGTATAGCCATCTGGCAGGCATGAGGTAGTTCTCATTGTGGTTTTCATTTACATTTCTCTGATGACTAATGATGTTGAGCATCTTTTCATATGCTTATTGGCCATTTGTATGCCTTCTCTGAAGAACTGTCTATTCAGATCATTTGCTCACTTCTAAAACGGGCTATTTGTCTTTTTTATTGTTGAGTTGTAAACATTCTTCACATATTCTGGATACAAGACCCTTATCAGATATATGATTTGCAAATATTTTCTCCCATTCTGTGAGTTTTCTTTTCACTTTCTTGATGGTATCCTTTGAAACACAAAAGTTTTTAACTTTTTAATTTTAATAACTAAATAAATTTATTTTTTCTTTGGTTGCTTGTGCTTTTGGTGTTATACATAAGAAACCACTGCCTAATCCAAGGTCATAAAGAACTGCACCTATCTTTTTCCCCTAAGAGTTTTATAGGTTTAGCTCTTACATTTAGGTCTCTGACCCATTTTGAGTTAATTTTTCTATATTATCTGAGGTAGGGATACAACTTCATTCTTTTACATGTGGATATATAGTTGTCCTAGCACCATTTGTTTAAAAGGCTATTATTTCCCTCATTGAACTGTCTTGACACTCTTGTGGAAAATCAACTCATCATAAATGTAAGGAATTATTTGTAAACTCTCAAGTCAATTCTATTGATCTATATGTCTATACTTACACCAGTAACATACTGTCTTGATTACTGGAGCTTTGCAGTAAGTTGTGAAATCAGGAAGTGTGAGTCCTCTAAATTTATTCTTCTTTTTCAAGATTGTTTTGGTTATTCCAGGTCTCTTGCATCTCCATATGAATTTTAGGATCAGTTTATCAATTTATGCAAAAAAAATACAGCTGGGATTTTGATAGGGTTTGTACTGAATCTACAGATTGATTTGGGGAGTATTGCCATCTTAACAATATTAAGTCTTCTAACACATAAACATGGGATGTCTCTTTCCATTTATTTAGGTCTCCTTTAATTTATTTCAATGATGTTCCTAATTTTCAGTATACAAGTCTTGCACTTTTTTTGTTAAATTTATTTTTAAGTATTTTCTTCTTTTTGACACTATTGCAGTGGAATTATTTTCTTAATTCCATTTTTAGATTGTTTATTGTTAGTGTATAGAACTACAATTGATTTTTGCTTATTGATCTTGTATTCTAACACATTGCTGAATTCATTTATTAGTTCCAATATTTTCTTTGTGGATTCCTTAAGATTTTTTTTATATAGGAGCATGTCACCTGTGACTAAAGATAGTTTTACTTCCTCCTTTCCAATATGGAAGCCTTTTTTTTTTGCCTAATTGCCCTACGGCCCCATTCTACTTGACCACAGGAGGTTTGTCTTTTGTCAGGTTCCCTTTCCCAAGTATTTCTCAGAATTCTCAAGAATATTAAAGCTCTCATGTTCTAGAAATCCAGCCCAGTGGCCACCTGCGTCCCTACTAATGTCCTGGCTCCATACCATTGCTCCTACTGGCTTGAACCCTGCTTCTCCCAAACTACCATTCTCCCCTGTCTCAGATGTAAATTCAGTCCCTTCATTCCCAAGAAGACTAGATTCCCAACTCAGACTAGATTACCACATTCAATAAAAAGGTATTAAAGATTTGGGATAACAAGATATTGAAAAAGTGTAAAACAGGAGTGATATCAGCATCCTGGCAGAGTGAACTTTCCTGGGACTCTCTCCCCTCCAACATATGACAAAAAGGGGCATCCATACTCCAACAAAGGACACCCTAACACAACACAAAATCATTGGAGAGACACACAGCCACATGACGGAGGGCAGAAAGGCTGGAACCCCCCTTGGAGGAGCTGGAACAGGGTAAGAGAAGACTTTGCTCCCTCCCTAAAGACTGCACTTGCGACTGCAGGAGGTTCTGTGAGGGAAGGAACAGGGGAGGGGTCACTCATTCGTGGGATCACCAAGGTCTCCCTAGGGCACTTGCAGCCTAGAGGGAAGCCCTCTAACAAGCCAAAAGCTTTCATGACGGGTGACCTCATCAAGTCAACACCCCAGGAGACCAGACAGCAGAGCAAGAAAGCATGGAGTGCAAGCAGGAGGTAGCACCCCTCCCCACACCTGCCCTGCGCCAATCCCCTGCCTGGGATCTCAGCTGAAGGTGGAGGGTCAGAATACATGGCTCCCAACCCCCACCCAGTGGCAATAGGCGGTAACTGCAACCAAATAATATCAGAATGCGTAAGACCTGACCTACTGTTAGCAACATCAGACACTACATCAAATCTCCAGACAAGAGAGAAAATGACAAGCATCCAGAATTCAATCCTGAGGACACAGAATTATGTAATCTAAATGACAATGAATTCAAAATAGCTATCATCAAAAAACTCAACGAGGTAAAAGAGAATGTAGAGAAACAATTCAATGAGCTCAGGAGCTACTTCACAAAAGGGATTGAATCTATAAAGAAGAATCAATCAGAAATGTTAGCGATGAAAGATACAATGGAAGAGATAAAACAAAATACAGATTCCCTGAACACTCACATGGACAGCATAGAGGAGCATATCAGCATAACTGAAGATAGACATGTTGAAATACTCCAGAGAGAGAAGGAGAGAAAACTAACACTAAAAAGAAATGAAGAAAGTTTCAAAGAAATTTCTGACTCAATGAGGAAATGCAACATAAGAATTATAGGTGTTCAATAGGGAGAAGAGAAGGAGAATGGAGCAGAAAGTGTGTTCAAAGAAATAAAGGTAGAGAACTTCCCAAACCTAAGAAAAGAGAGGGAAATCTGTGTGAAAGAGGCTTCCAGATCTCCTAGATTTGTCAATGTAAAAAGACCTACTGTAAGGCATATAGTAGTAAAACTGGCAAAAATGAATGACAAAGAAAGAATACTCAGGGCAGAAAGGCAGAAGAAAATAACCTACAAAGGAACCCCTATCAGGCTTTCAGCAGATTTCTCTGAAGAAACCTTACAAGCTAGAAGAGAATAGAATGACATATTCAAATCTTTAAAAGACAAAAATCTTCAGCCAAGAATACTCTTTCCAGCAAAAATATCCTTTAGATATGAGGGAGAAATTAAAACTTTCCCAGACAAACAAAAGCTAAGGGACTTTGTAGCCAAGAGACCCTCCCTACAACAAACCCTCAAGAAGGCCCTCATACCTGAAAAAAAAGGGAGAAAGGGGTCACAAAACACAGAGTAAGGAGATAAATAAGTAGACAGAATCAGAATAGGATAGCAAATATTCAACTATAGCATTAAGCTAAAGGGAAGGAAAACACCAAAAGCAAAGATAATCCTGTCATTTTAACTACAAACTCACAACACAAGAAGGAATAAGATGTGAAAAAAAACAGCTTAGGAGAGGAGGAGGAAAGGGACAGAATCGGTTTAGACTAAGGAAATAAGAGGCCATCAGAAAATGGACTATCTTATACACAAGATTCTGAATACAAACCTCATGGTAGCCACTAAACAAAAAAGCAGAACAGAGACACAAAGAATAAATAAGGAGAAAACAAAGAAACGTACCATAAAAACTACATAATTCAATGGGTAGACCAAAATACACAGGATGAGAAACAAAGCAAATGCAGGAAAACTGGAAAATGAGTGATAAAATGACAGCATTAAGCCCTCATACATCAATAATCACCCTAAATGTAAATGGATTGAATTCTCCAATAAAAGGAAAGAGTGGCAAGATGGATTAAAGAACAAGACCCCACCATATGCTGCCTTCAGGAAACACATCTCAGCTCCAATGACAAACACAGGCTCAGAATGAAGGGATGGAAGACGATACTCCAAGCTAATGGCAAATAAAAGAAAGCAGGTGTCGCAATACTTATATCAGACAAAGTAGACTTCAAGATAAGACAGGTAAAGAGAGACAAAGAGGGGCAGTATATAATGATCAAAGGGACACTCCATAAAGAAGAAATAACGCTTTTACATATCTATGCACCCAACACAGGAGCACCAAAGTTCATAAAGAAACTACTAACAAACCTAAAAGAAGATATTAATAATAACACAATAATAGTAGGGGACCTCAACACTCCACTCACATCAATGGATGGGTCATCCAGACAGAAAATCAACAAGGAAACAGTCCCGAGGCCAAAGGAGAATCTGGTCCAGATGACCTCAGGAGACACAAGTAAATTTGGCAAGCACAAGAGCACACAGAAGCTAGAGACGAGCAATTGGACAGCACCTGTGGAGAAATATTTCTGGCTAAACCATAGAGAGCAGTATCAGGAGAAGTCGGCACCAAAGGAACTTTAGATGTCACCTGGTTCCCTTTGTTTAACTGAAAATTATTAATGGGCCTTGGTTACTCAAATCCCTTTCAGTTTCATCTCTATTACAACACTTCGATGCCCCAAATGTCAGAGCTCTCTTCAAACTCTATCAAGAATATGAACAGACATTTTTCCAAAGCAGATATGCAGATAGCCAATAAACACATGAAAAGATGCTCAACATCAGTAATCATCAGGGAAATGCAAATCAAAACTACACTAAGATACCACCTTACGCCTATTAAAATGGCTATAATCCCTAAGACTAAAAATAACAAATGTTGGAGAGGGTGTGAGAAAAGGGAACCCTTACACACTGCTGGTAGGAATACAAACTGGCACAGCCACTATGGAAAACAGTATGGAGATTCCTCAAAAAACTAAAAATAGAACTACCATACGACCCAGCCATCCCACTACTGGGTATCTACCCAAACAACTTGAAATCAACAATCCAAAGTAACATATGCACCCCTATGTTCATTGCAGCACTTTTCACAATAGCCAAGACATGGAAACAATCCAAGTGCCCATTAACTGATAATTGAATAAAGAAGACGTGGTATATATATATATATATATATATATATATATATATATACACAATGGAATACTACTCAGCCATAAAAAAGACAAATTCATCCCATTTGCAATAACATGGAAGGACCTAGAGGGAATTATGCTAAGCGAAATAAGTCAGACTGAGAAAGACAAACACCAGATGATTTCACTCATACATAGAATATAAACAAACACATGGACAAAGAAAACAATTCAGTGGTTATCAGGAGAAGGGGGTGGGGGTGGGCACAGGGGGTGAAGGGGAGCACTTATGTGGTGACAGACAAGAAATAATGTACAACTGAAATCTCATATCAGTGTAAACTATTATGATCTCAATTTTAAAAAAAGTCTGAAACAAACAAAAAGTCAAAACTGGATATTATCTGTGATTGCATGAGCCAAGTCTCTTCTCTCCTTAGCCCCTGGCCCTACACCATGATGCAGCAGTCATGTCTGTGTCTCCTTCCTTGGAATTTAGCTTTCTTCCATGAGTACCCACAGAGAGGAAAAATAGTTTTTCTAAAAAGAAGCAATGTGCAGAGTTATAACTCCACCCACAAGGAAAAAATACTTTTACATAATTATGCAGAACAGTTTAGCATTTCCTTGTCTCCAAAATTCCCATTTCAAAAAGTGACTTTTGTTTTACCTTTTGAGCTATTGTATAGCTCAATAGCTTTTTCTCCCAAAAGTATTTTCCTTCCAAGAATAAAGGAACTATCTAGCCTCAGAAGTGAATTCAGACATCCATCTCCAAAGGCATGGTATATGCATCTCTGTTTTCATGTTTCCAGGAAAAACTGAGGAACAAAGGTGTGGTCTCCAGTCCCACAGAGGGTATCTTTCATGGTAGAGCGCAGGGGAGCTCTACAGTGTGAGTTACACCACAGAGTTGTCCTTACCCAGGCAAAAGAGTGGTGCTGTCATACGCCTGCACCCGTCCATCATTGGTTAAGGGCTGCCCAGGAGGACTAATTCCCAGGGCTGCTGGCTCTCCTTATCAGCTGGAAAAGCATGCTCCAGAAGCCCAAGGACAGGCATCCAAAAGAGAGCTAAGGTGTTGGAAGCAAATGCCCACTGAGGCCAGGAGCAGACAACAAATGGGGAGAGGGGATGTGATGGGATCTGGGCCGGGCTTGGTCATTATCTGCCGCAACACAGCCATCCATTATGGTACATGGGCCTCAGCAAAGTTGTTCTGAACTGCATTACCATCTTGTTTCTAGAAAGCCTAATTTATTTGGAACAATCTTACAAAGTTATATTGTTGCAATGTTGAACACTTCTGTTTCTTATTAGTCATTTTCTAATGAGTGTTGAAGTAGACTATTTTTGCAGGGTTTTGGCAGCCTACAAATGTATTTAGAGTTACATTTTCCTACATTGTCACATGAGACCTCTATAACCTGGCTCTTTTTCAAAAATGGGATAACTTTAGTCCCTTTGGTAACACATGGTAGATAGGGAAGGGTCCTCCTCCAGGGTCTGAAGTAGTAACAGTAGCCACCTGGCACATGCACCAGAGATCTGGAATACTACAGAAATATCACTGCGACCTGTGTGCCCTTGAACAAAATTTTTACCCAACAAGAATTTTACTCAAGGTCAAGATCTGCAAAACTTGGGAGAATCACATTTGCACCACACACGATGCAGGGCAATTTACCCAGTCTCCTTTTCCTCTTGCCCCACAAATTTTTTTAAACTAGATCTATGAACATAAATAAGACAATAAACTTGTAAACAACTGAGTCCTCCTAGAGAGAAAGAAGTAATAAAACCCCAACTTAAAGCATGTCATGGAGACAATATTCTGAGTTCAGCACACTGTCTACTCCTCCTGGCACACAGGACATGATATTTTCCAGGCTCACTCACAATTGGATCAGGGCCACGTGACTGAGTTCTGGCCAATAGGATATGGGCCCAATTCCTGTAAGCCAGCACTGCCCAAAGTGTGCCCATGCACCAGTGCCCATTTACAAACTGTTTGTTACCAGTTTGCAATGAGCTAATACAGAAATTTAAAAGTAAACAACCAGGTACGTTTATAGAAATTTGACATTGCCGCTACATCCAAGCAGCATTTCCTTTTTCTGGTAATTCATTTTTGTTGCATGTTTATAAAAGTATTGGTCTGTGATGGATTAAAATTTTTTAAAAACCTGGTCCTCAAATGGTTTGAGGAGCACTGCTGTAAGCCACTCTAGGCCTGGCCCTTAAAAATACCCTGTGCAATCCAGATCTTTCTTCCCCAACTGTAGCAACCTTAGAAGCCATTGGTCCTAGACGTCATAGCTACTAAATGGAAAAGGATCACTGGAAATGAACTTTTACTATGTAAAGCTATAGAAATTTGGGCTTGTTACTGACACATAGCCTGGGATTGTTTGATTTATACAAGAAATTATTGCCCTCATTCTGGCAGTTGGACCAGCTGGGGTTGAAGGACCCACTTCCAAGATGGCTGCTTCACTCCCATTCTGGTGCCCTTTGGCAGGGATGGCTGGAAGGCTGGCTCAGCTGAGACTGTCAACCAGAATGCTTACATGTGGCATCCAAGATGGTGACCTCAGGGTAGTTGGCTTCTTACATGGAGGCTCAGGGTTCCAAGAGCAGGTGATCCAGTAAAAGGAACCGAAGGGGTATGGCCTTTTATGCCTAGCCTTGGAAGTTACATAGCATCACTCTTGCTGTACTCTGCTGGCTGAGGCAGTCACAAACCTGCTCAGACTTAAGGGAAGGGGACATGGACCTCCCTCTCTACAGAAGGAATGTCACAAAATTTCTAGCCATATTTTAAAACCACCTAATCAGGTGCTGGCCCAGTGGCGCAGTGGTTAAGTGTGCACACTCTGCTTTGGCAGCCCAGGGTTCACCAGTTCAGATCCCAGGTGCAGACATGGCACCACTTGGCAAGCCATGCTGTGGTAGGCGTCCCACATATAAAAAGTGGAGGAAGATGGGCATGGATGTTAGCTCAGGGCCAGTCTTCCTCAGCAAAAAGAGGAGGATTGGCGGCAGATGTTAGCTCAGGGCTAATCTTACTCAAAAAAAAAAAAAAAAACACCTAATCATGATTATAATTTGGGGCTCTGGTTCTAGATATCTCATATTCCTTTCAAACCCTCTGACCCAGAGCCTTATTCACAGCAGGCACCCACTAAGTATGTGTTGATGAAAACGAGAGGTGGCAGCCAGGAATATTGCTCCTGTTTTGAGGATGACCAAGTCTGTGGTCATAGAAATTTGAGTTTGCAATAGTTTATGGATTTTAAGATGCACATTTTTCACATTTTAACGTTTTGGAAATTGAGATTAAAATTTACAGTATCTAACAATGATATTTAGCAGTGCCTTTTCTTTCTTAGCGGTACATAAGATAACCGTGTACCATCCAACCAATAGCTTATTAGATGAAATACAGTGAATGCCAGAGACTCAAGATCTACGAGATGGAGACTTAGAAAATGAGAAGCAATGAAAGCAAAGTAGATGATGGGAAACTGCCTGCTACCTCCGAGCTGAAACTGACAAGCAAAAAAAGGAGGCCTGAGGGAGAACCTGCAGTCACTGCAGTAAGACATTCCTAACACTGTAAGGAACACCAAAGGGTATCCTGTCTAAATTTTCACCCAATGGCCACCCTACCACCACATTTAATCCAAATCTATGCAGTCTCTGGATACCCTCCTCCCCACCCTGCGCTGTAACAGGAAATGCCACAAGCCTTGGAGAGGGGCCAGTTGAGGTTCAAATTTGAGCTCTGGCACTTCCCCTCTTTGAATTTCAATTACTTCCTCTGCAAAATGAGCAAGTATAATAATACCTACGCTAAGTGAGCTAGTGCAATAAAGCGCAGGGCTAGGCGCCCTGTAGATGATTCACCAATGTTATTTTCCTTTCCTTTTCCTTCACCAAAATCTCCAATTGTTTCCAGCTTGTCTATTTTCTGCAAGTCTTGAGATAATCCTGTTTATTACCTTGTAAGCCTTGAGTCTCTACTTTGTTAAAAAAAACTATTGAGAATGTTCTTGGACTAGTTAATATTGCAAGATCCTAATCCCACACCTGAAGAATCCGACCAAATGGCCCCATATTAGCCCATGGCCTGACCTCCCGCCATTCCTGGAGGTTTGCCCAGCTGTCTCGTTAAGCCATTCAAAGCAGGTGAAAAAGAAAGTATAAAAGAGGCTCCTAATCCAAAGAAAGAAAACAGCCTAAATTTGCTCATTTATTCATTCAGTCATTCAACAAATTTTTTGAGCACGTACTATGTGCCAGAAACTGCACCAAGCCATGAAAATAAAGCACTGAACAAGACAGACATATAACTCGTCCTTATAGAGCTCACGGTCTATGAAGAAGATATTAAATACGAAGTTACTACAAAGAGGGATGGATGCACTCAAGGTGGAGAGACCTGATCTAGCTGGGGATCAGGGAAGGCATCCGTATTAAAAGCAGACCCTGAGAGAACTTGGGTGCAGGTAGTTGATTTGGGAAGTTATCCACAGGAACCAGAACAGGGAGTGGAGAGAGTGAGATGGAAAGACTGTTATAAAAGCCAATGGAGGGTGACATAAGAAGCAATTTGTCTTTGTGGGTGACTGAGGCTCAGTCCTGCTGGGGACCCTTGGAGAAAGTGTGTGGAACACGCCTCAGAGTTACCTTACCAGAGGACAGGGAGCCTTGGGCACTTACCTGCTGACTCTATTCCCTATTTCTTGAGGTCTGCCCACAGGAGCATTAACACCCCCTGCCAACACACACACACACACACACACACACCCCTGAGTTGTACCAACATCAGGGTTTCTCAATCTGGCACTACTGACATTTGGGGCCAGAGCATTCTTTGTAGTGGGCGCTGCCCTGTGCACTGTAAGCTGTTCAGCAGTGTCCCTGGCCTCCACCCACTGGATGCCTGTAGCAGCACCCTGCTCCCCTGCTGCCGAAGTGTGACAACCAAAAACATCTCCAGGCACTGCCAAGTGTCCCCTGGTCTATGTGTAGGTAAGCGAGGCTCTACAGTGCCAGAGAAGGAAAAAGGTGCTGGAGAAGAGAGGTAGGCAGAGGGGACATGGGGCCAGGCACCAACAGCAGCTGCTGCAGCTTCCCTGAGGAGGCAGTGATGGTTAAGCTGTGACTGGAAGAACAAGCAGGAATTCCCCTTCAAAAGTGGAAGCCATCTGTTTTGGACTGGAACCCTCAGCAGCCAGCACAATGCTCATGACGTGTAGCAGGAACTCAAGAATTCAAACCTGAGCTGATTCACATCAACAGAAATGTCAAGAAGCATAACCTAGGTGAGCAAAGGGACAGAGCTCCATGAAAACCTTTCGTCTTAAATATACCACCGTCCGCCCCAGGGAGTGCAGCCCCTTGGGCACAGGACTTGGCAAATGGAACATGCTTGGCTGGCTCTCAGCCCCACTTGTCTCCTTGTCCAGCCCTGCATATATCCAGCAGCCCTGCCCCAGGCCCCACCCTGCACACTACCTCTCCTTCTTTCCTGCCCCCAAATCACCAAGTACAAAAGACTGCAGTGTGTAGGGTTTGGGGGTAACGGAGGAGGGTTGTAGCATCACACAGCTTAATAAACAACTTTAAGCTGCTGTCCCAAATGTCCTTGGCTCCTCCTGCTGCAGATGTCACTAGCTATAGTGTCACCAACTACCTTTCTCCCCAGGCTCTGCATTCTGCCACTTTGCTCTCTCTAACCTGCTCTCCCAAGGTCTCTTTGTAGCTGTCTCTACCTGTCTGTGGCTCTGTCTGCACCTGTCTCTCTTTATAGCTCTTTGTCTGTCTGTCTTTCTGTCTCTCTCTGTCTCCCCTTTCCCCACCCTCTGACTCTTCCTTTCAGTTTCTTTGTCTCCCTCTTTATTATATCCTCTCTCCACCATGGCAGCCCATCCCAGGGCCCTTTGTCCCTGCATTAAAAGGTTTGGGGCAGTAGCTCTAATTCCTGGGACAAACATGCTCACTTGCGGGATCTCTCTCACCCTGTTTTCTCCTGCATAGGTGAAAAGGTGTGGCCTTCCTCACTTAGGAGGGCCAAGACTAAACTTAGGTTTGAGCTCTGAAAAGTAGGAAACTGTTTTTTTTAGGTGGACCTGGTTGAGGTAAAGGGATTTTCCATGATGTCCACGAGCTAGCAATATGGTTAGTAGCCCCAAGAGGTAATGGAGGCTGGTCTGCCTCCCGTGTGCACCTACTTCCCTTCAGGACCACATCAGTGGGTGGGGTTGGGGAGAGAATAACCAGTAAAAGATTAATTTGGATATTCTTGAATCCTCTTAAGAACATTCTCTTAAATTCATATTCTTAAAATAACCCCAGAACCGGCTGGAAGAACAACAACTGCCAAGATTCTAAGGCGGGCACATGCTTGGCACGTTGAACCATATGGCTTTAGAGCAGCAAGCCAGAGGGCGGAAGGAAAGGCATAGCCACAGTTAGATCATGTGGAGCCCTAGAGAAACTTCTACGTGCTAGGTACAGTTCTAGGTGCTGGAGGCACCTGAGCAGACAAAGTGCAGGAATCTCTGCCCCTGGGATCTTATAGTCTAGGAAGAACCCCCAGTTTTAGGCCTAAGCTGTCAGTGAATGGTGATGTGGGAACTGCTGGACTGGGGGACCCTATGGGAGAAGCAGGTTTGGGGGCAGAAAACAAAGTTTGGTTGTATAATGTTAAGTTTGTGATGCCTTATTAGGTCTCTAAAAGGAGACATCAAAGAAGTTGGATATGCAAATATAGAGTTCAGAGAAGAAGTCCAGGCTGTGGTCCAAATTTGGAGGTCATCATTCTGGAGATGGCATTTAACACCAAGAGTTTGGATGAGATCTCCTAGAGAAAGAGTGTAACGAGAGCAGAGATGTGTCAAAGGGCTGAGCCCTGGAGCACGGCAACATTTTGAAGTCAAGGAGAGACTCAAAAGTTGGTGGGGCGGGGGAGCTAGCTAGTGTTTCATAGGTACAGAGTTTCCCTTTTGCAAGATGAAAAGAGTTCTGGGGATGGATGGTGGTAATGGTAGCACAACAATGTGGGTGTACTTAACGCCACTGAACTGTACACTTACAAATGGTTAAGAGGGTAAATTTTGTTATGTGTATTTTACCACAACTTAAATAAAAGAGAGAGATAAATGGGTACAAGAAGTCAAATGAACAAAGTGTTTCCAGAAGACAAGAGGACTCCACAAGGTCAAACACTGCTAATAAATCAACAAAGAGTTAACTGTTGGTTTTGGCAACGTGGTGGCCTTAAGAGCAGAGCAGGTAGAGGCAAATGCTTGCTCGAAGTGGGCTCAAAGACATCGTGGAGGATGAAGAGGGCAAGATTAAGAAGGTAGCTAACTCTTCGGGTGGCAGAAAAAGGAGGACAGTGGCTGGAAATGGTCACAGGAGGAGTCTTATTTTAAGACGAAAGATAATGCATCATATTTCAGGGCTGAGGTTGAAATGATCTCATAAAGAGGGAAACATTGATGAGGGAGGAGAAAAAGGACATTTGTCACAGTGGCACTAAACCCAGAGCAGCCGCAAGCGGAGGGGATCCGATTTACACAGAGGCAGGGCTGGCCTCCATCGGAGCAAGGGCAGCTGATGGGTGTGACAGGAAGGAGAGGAGGTGCATGGGTGCAGAGGCACGCAGATCAGTCTGCTTGCCACGGGGAGGGTAAGAACGTGCTCTTCTGATTGAGAATAATTTTTCACTGAAATAAGCAGGCTGGCAGCTCAGAGTAAGATGTGAGAAAGAAGTTTTGAGAAGGTTTCAAATAGTCCTCTCAGAGAGAGAGAGGGAATTCCTCTGGAAACATAGTAGGACTGTGAGGCAGCTCTTGGGGCCTACTTAAGGTTTGTGATCATAAATTTCAAGTGAGACCAGGATCCATTTTCATTTGACTATATATTATTTTTATTGTTAATATTTTCTTAATAGTGTAAAATTTCAATTTTTATTTCCTCTTTCATTCATTTATTATACACAAGAATTTTTTAGATATTTCTAAGAAGTTAGGAGTGTTTTTTTCATACAAATGCAAGCCACCAAAATATATCAATCATGAATCTCTAAGTTCTGACAACATTTTGTCAAAATATAGAGAGCAGAGACTACTATAAATACAAAAACAATTTTTTGATGAAACACCTCTCCAGAATTTAGAAAACCATCTAGTTAAAAATGGATATAAAATATTGTAATATTACAATTATTAAACCTGATTGAATATATGTATACACATACATGATTATACATGATTACATATATGTATAATGCTAATATATATGTATAATATATGATATATATGTATATACATATATACACACATATAAATTTTTAATTCAACATTCATTTCTTACTGTCACAAAATATTTACAGAAGTGTTTAAGGTACTATGAGACCTAGAAAACCTTAAATCCTCAAATTTAGAAACTGCATATTCTACAATCTCTGATATGAATGCTAAAAAACTAGAAATTAGCAACAAAAAGAAAGAAATAGACCTATTAGGAAAACTCTAAAATACTCTTCTAAATAACTCAGAGGGCTGAAGAAAAAAATTACAATTACAACTCCTTTATAAATTAACCACAGTGAAAACAATGCGCATTCAGAGGAAAATTCATAGCCATCAAGCTCTACCTCTTGATGGAAGAAGCTGCAAAATAGTGTGACCATTTTTTTGAACCTACCACACAGGCAAAAATAAGAAGGCTTAGTGAGGTAACTAGGAAACTGCTGCAGTGTATATCTTCTCGTTTAGATGATGCTTTTGAGATCCGATTTAATTAGCTCAAATATTTTCTACTTAGGAATAAATGACTCGAAGTGGGGGCCAGCAGCAGTCCCAACTTGGTCCAAAAAACCATTACCAACATATCCTGTCCAGCCTCTCGCATCTCAAAGGCATGGCCAGACCAAGAGAGCTCCTGCTTTGCTTCCAAGGTCAGGGGAATAGTGGAATAGGGAATTCTATCTTTTCCTTCTTTGTCCACTGTGCCCATATGAAGAGTCCTTGTTTCCTTTTTAAGTGTCTGGTGATGGATGCTCAATTAGGTTCATCCACAGAGGTGGGTTAGAAATGAAGAAGAAAAGACTTTGTCTCCACCCTAATTCTTTAAGTCAATTGAAATATCTTCAGAAATATGTATAAATACTAGCATAAATATGGAAGATTCCAAGTGTATTTAATGGTCATGGGAACAGCTGCTTGAAAGGATAAAATACATCACTGAGTGAGATAGGGAAAGTGAAGTAGGCAGGGAAATACAACATGTGCATTGAGTTCACAGGAAATGCACTGAGTTGATTCAATGTATATTGCCAGGTGCTGGAGAATAAGATACGAAACATGTCTTCAAGGAACTCACAGCTAATAGAGGCTCTCATACAGTGTTCATTAGCACTTTCCCCCTCAGTGGTGGAAAAAGAATTGAAATCTGGAGCGGTCCAATGAAAAAATGTATGTGGAATTATTGGAAAGTTATAAAGCACCAAATTCTATAATATTATTTTCACCATTTATTACTTGACCATAATGAGCTCCCTAATGATATATAGTGGGGGTTGGCAAACTGTGGCCTGCTGCCTGTATTTGTAAATAAAATTCTATTGGGCCACAGCCACACCCATTCATTTACATTTTGCCTATGGCCGCTTTCCCCAACAAAGGCAGAGAGGAGTAGTTGTAACAGAAATGGCATGGCCGGCAAAACCTAAAATATTGACTATCTGTCCTTTACAGCAAAAGTTTGCCAACTTCTGATATACAGTGTCATTCAAATATTCCTTAGGTGACTCAATTCTCCTGAATCGTCTTTCTTTTCCCTGTGGGGAATAACTGTGTTTATTTTCATGTGTGAAAATGACCACCTTCGTTCAAGCAAATTCCTTATAATCATGTGAAAAACACAGGATGGTATGTTCTCAACTATTCCAACAATACATGTATATATATATATAGTTATATTTATATATTAATATAACATAACTGACATAGAATTATAATTATTGTTTATTACCTTTTATTTTACTAAATTATTAGAAACAAAATTTTGCTTTTATAAATGAAAAAATGTATTCTGCAATGTGATAACTTGCTTTTTTCTAGTTTTTTAAAATGAAAGCTTTTTTTCCTTAAATTGTGGCAATCTATCTTGCAGAAGAAATAACTGCTTTGTGTTAAGGCGACTTGCTTTATTCTGTTTTATTATTGCCAGGCAACCTCATCTTAAATCCCAAAGTTCTAACTTCTTTTAATAGACATAGAGGTATTATCTGAGTTCCAAGAATTTATATTAAGCTCTTACAAAGTGTATTACGAATGTAGCCCACACAAACACTGAAATACAACTCTGGGACAGCTGCATGAGACCCAAGGTTGGTTTCAGTTACCATTTACTCTTTGAATATAGCAAATATCCAGCAGTGAAAAACCCTTTGAGAAACTAAGATATTAGTTGGCAGTGGATTAATCCTACATAGGCCTTTGTGATCATCAAAAACCTATGCCATGTGGCCTAACCAAGATGACAGTGTGAAGTCTCTTCTTCCCTGCCAAGTAGTACTTCATATGTATTCTAAAAATCGTGACTTTACCTAGAACCAACAGGTTGGCTATCCTTTGATATTTGAATTAAGTTTTAGGGGAAAAAGCCTTTGGTTTATTTTTGAACCAGACCTTAGAAAACCACTTCTGAGGCCCTGAAGAAATAAGAACTAGGCAAATGTCAGCTTTGAAAACCTGAAAGATAGTCATGCTTAATGTTCACAGTCCTCTTCATTATTGCCATTTGAACACATCACTCCCCTGGTCCCTGACTTCTAATAGTTCCTTCTAGTCATCATCCATTGAGTGGTTTTGGGAGTGTTAGGTTACCTGTTGCAGTGGCTGATATTGTCCCAAAATAGAAGCGAAGAAGCAGCCAAGGCCAAGAAAGACCTTAGAGAGAAAGATATGCATTAATATGAGAGGATTTTGGAAAGTAGATAAGATGGATGTCTTCAGATCAAAGGAAGAATCCCATTGAGTTAGAGAAAGGTACTAGAAAGATTCTTGCTAATTCTAAAAATATTTTATGTCCACATTTTATCTGAAGAGTTTACCTATTAGCATTCTATTTCTGGGGCACAGCAAGCTTTAAACCATAATTGGTACTTTTCCCATTAGTAGATGTTACGGATTGAATTGTGGATCCCCAAAATTCATATGTAGAAGTACTAATCTCTAGTACCTCAGAATGTGACCTTATTTGGAAATAGGGTGGTTGCAAATGTAATCAGTTAAGATGAAATCATACTGGAGTATGGTGGGCCTCTAATCCAACATGACTGGTGTCCTTATTCAAAGAGGAAATTTGGACACAGACATGCATGTAGGGAGAATGCCATGTGAAGATGAAGGCAGAGATCCAGGTAATATATCTGTCAGCCAAGGAAAGCCAAAGATTGCCGGTAAACCATCAGAATCTGGAGGAGAAGCATGAAATAGATTTGCCCTCAGAAAGAACCTACCCTGCCAACACCTTGATTGTGGACTTCTAGCCTCCAGAACTGTGTGATAATAAATTCCTTTTGTTTAAGCCACCCAGTTTGTGGTACTGTACTTTGTTATGGCAGCTCTAGCAAACTAATACAGTAGAGCCCCCATCAGATTCTCGGTCGGCATCTACACATCTATAAGAGCATCGCTCTAGATCACGGGGCAGCCCCCCAGGTTCATTCCTTCTGTAGATCACTCTGGAGGAAACTCAGCTCAACTGTATTTAAGTTAGTGTTCCTATATATGGTAATGATTAGTTCACTTTTCCATTCCTCTACCAAAGCAGCTATTTCTCAGCTTATTAATTTTTCACTTCTGGTTTCCAAACTAAAGTCCTTTGGTGAATCAAAAACAAAGCATACATTCTTTCTTTGTCCCTCATTGGATTAAAATGAATGTAATATCTGAAAAAAAAGACACTAGTTTCAAAATACAAATAACCAGAATACTCACTGAATGCTTTTCTAAATCAGAATATGCTTAATTACCTCTAGCATATGATCTCAATTTTTGTTTCATTATTTTTCTCCTGTTGAATAGTAAATACACAAGGACCCACCAAATCTCTATATTTGAAGAACTTTGTTTCACTAAGCCAAATAAATCTCAAATATAAATTGTTTAAATTCCTTCTTAAAAAGTAAAATTAAGGTAATAAAAGAATCCTAACAAAAGTATAATAGTCAACTTTGTCATAGAAAAGAGTTTGGAGACTTCAGCGATGATCAAATGAGATGTGAATAAAGTGGAAAAGAATGTACACATAATATGGTTAAAATATTTCTAACGTCTCTATAGTGAGTGTGATAAGTGCTTTAGTGACAGCAATTATTCCACTGCACAATCTTATTAGGTGGGTAGTACTATTATTTTCCCCATTTTATAAGTATAGAAATTGAGACACCAAGAAATTAATTGCCCAAGGTAACAGAGGTAGTCTGGGTGGAGCAGGAGTGATGCTCAGGCAGCCTGACTCCACACACTAACCCCTCTGTGACACAGCCTCTCAACATTCTGGCACGTACACATTTATATTTTGTTTCTCTCCTTCTGCATGTGGGAAGTGGGAGGCAATTTTTTTTTAAAAGACAAAAAACCTGTAGTCATTTAAAGACATTGGAGGTCAAGAGTTGAGGAAACAGGTTTTTAATGCTCTAAACGCACTTAATTGTCATATTTTTCAATTGTAGGTCCACCACCTTTTTAAATTCTTGCTACAATTCTGAATGGTATTTGCCTTTTAAAGACAAAGTTATTTGCCTTTTAAAGACAAGGAATTCATAAGGAAAGCTTCTGTATGTACTTCACATTAATAAGACCAGGTACCAAAGAAATCTATGACATAAGTAGGAGAGATTCATTGCTTTTCAAGGCAACTGACAAGCTGTTAGGCAAAGGCACTGATTATACAAAAATGGATTAATCCCTGTCCCAAATAAAAGAGAAAATTGTGAGGCTAGTGAAACTCAGGTTCTGTGTCCTGATGCCTTTCATTTTGTGCTCCTATCTTCAACAAAACTGACCTTAAGAATTAAACATAAAGGGTTAATCTCCAAAATATATAAAGAATTCATACAACTCAACAACAAAAAACAAACAACCCAATCAAAAAATGGGCAGAGGATCTGGACAGACATTTTTCCAAAGAAGATATACAGATGGCCAACAGACACATGAAAAGATGTTCAACATCACCAATCATTAAGGAAACGCAGATCAAAGCTACAATGAGATATCACCTTACACCCGTTAGAATGGCTACAATCACCAAGACAAAAAATAACAGATGTTGGAGAGGATGTGGAGAAAAGGGAACGCTCATACACTGCTGGTGGGAATGCAAACTGGTGCGGCCACTATGGAGAACAGTATGGAGATGTCTCAAAAAATTAAAAATAGAAATATCATACAATCCAGCTATCCCACCACTAAGTATTTATCCAAAGAACTTGAAATCAACAATTCAAAGAGATTTATGCACCCCTATGTTCATTACAGTATTATTCACAATAGCTGAGACATGGAAGCAACCCAAGTGCCCATTGACTGATGAACAGATAAAGAAGATGTGGTATGTATACACAGTGGAACACTACTAAGCCATAAAAAAGGACGGAATCGTCCCATTCACAACCACATGGATGGATCTTGAGGGTATTATGTTAAGCAAAATAAGCCAGACAGAGAAAGACAAACACTGCTTGATTTCACTCATGTGTGGAAGATAACCACATGGACAAAGAGAACAGATTAGTGGTTACCAGAGGGAAAAAGAGTTGGGGGGTGGGCAAAAGGGGTAAAGGGGCACATAAATGGCAATGGATAAAAATTACACTATTGGTGGTGAGCACAATGCAGTCTATATAGAAACTGACAAATAATAACACACACCTGAAATTTCACAATGTTATAAACCATTATGACCTCAATAAAATAATTTTAAAAACCCAAAACAAACAAACAAAAGAATTAAACAAGGAAAGAAGGAAGGGATGGAGGGAGAGAAAGACAGGAATCCAGGTCTTAGTTTGGGTTCCCTAGAAGCAGAGCTTGAGATGAGGATTCTTGTTCATGTGGTTTTAGTGGGGGTGCTGTGGGGAGAAGGGGTATGAGGGAAGCAGGATAGGAAGGGGTAGATGTTTTGCAGAGATGTGGTCTCAACTGGAGACCAGTTTTATTTAGCCTGATGCAGTAGAGAGCTCTGGAGTACAAATTCACCACACCAATAAAGCACCAGCGTTGGCACCTCCATGTCTTTCCAGGAGGGTTGCGGGTGGGAGAAGCTACTGTTGGGCCAAGGGCTTCTCTTTGGAGAAGGGACCCCCAACACTCACAGGAGTTGGGAGCCTAGTGCACCGACTAGTAAAGGAGAGCTGGGCAGGACACCAACAGTATCCAGTAGGCTTAAAGAGGTTGTCCTGGGGCCAGCTCGGTGGTTAAGTTGCGCACTCCGCTTCGGCAGCTCGGGGTTCAAAGGTTCGGATCCCGGGCGCAGATCTAATGCTGCTGGTCAAGCCACACTGTGGTAGCATCCCAAATAAAATAGAGGAAGATCGGCACAGATGTCAGCTCAGCAACAATCTTCCTCAAGCAAAAAGAGGAAGATTGGCAACAGATGTTAGCTCAGGGACAAACTTCTTCACAAAAAAAAAAAGAGGTTGCCCTACAACAAGTTTCTTTTCAGGGATCATTTCCACCCAGAAGTCTTCCCTGAACCTCCAGTGTGGATCTGACAGACTCTTCTATTTTTTCTTAGTCTGCTCTCTTTCATGCATTTTCCTTTGACTCTAGCAAGCAAACAGGCTTCTCATAATAAAAGTACCGAATTTCTACAACTAATACCAAAACTGAAAGGAGAACTAGCTGCCTCTGATATATCAAAGATATCCTTCTACTCACTGGCATTAATATTTGTCTCCAAGTCTTTTCCCTATCTTCTGTTAGTCTGCTTTCTACAGTGGCCTGCCTCAACCTCTGTTATTTTTTCTCTTCAACTTCTGTTCTCTGTTGCCCTCTCTGACTCCATCTGAGGCTACAGGCACACTGCATCTCCAACTTCCACTTTCTGACATTGCCCAGGGCCAACTTCAAAGTGGCAGACCACAAAGATGGGGCTTTGGGCTTAGGGTCCCAACTAATCAGGGCAGCCATGTTTTCATCTATTATATATATTGGTTTTCCACATGAGCCATTGTTTGAAGACAGGGCCCAATGACTTTACAAAGTTTCAAAAACACTGGTCTAAACATTTGTTCAAAACACACACACACACAACAGAAAAGACAAGTTCTTGCTGTATTCCATCAGGTCAAATGCCATGACCAGTGACTTGGCTCCCAGGAAGCCCCAGTTGCCCCTGTCTCTTTAGAGATCCAACATCATCTCACAGTCCTTGAGAACAAGGTCAGACACTCAACAGATGCCCAGAATCTCCTTGAAAAGTAAAAATAAAGCATTTTCAGGGACATTTACACCTGAAATCCTCACAAATTTGGACTATGAAAGTTCAGTGGTAGAAAGCACTTGCCAACACAGCGTGAACTATGTGCTTTGCAAGATGTTAATTGCAATTGGCACTTCTGAGGCTGGTGTGAGATGTGTTGCCCTTCATCTCCAGAGTTGTTTCTGACCTGCTTTCTTCCTGACCACTCCACCAGAAAAAAGAAGGAAAAAACTGAATTTGCTCTAAGCGTTTTCCTGAGTACTTTTAATTAAAATATTTTAAAGGATAATGTACCTTCATAAAAATTGTAATGGCAGTTGTCTTTAGAGCTCACACTTGATGTCAACTAGCAATTATGACCTAGATTGAACAAAATTTGGGCCTGACTCATTTCTCTATTAATATAGTAATAATCCCCCGTGAATATTCATATTCTTTCATTCTTATTGTTTTTATACATTTCCCTTAGATGAAACTTTTTAAAATTTCCATTTTATCACGGAGGAAATAAGCATAGTAAATTTCAAACCAGTAATGTAAATTTTTACCAAACTTGGGTTAGTTTTCTTCACTGTTTTTGTGTAAACATATTTAATTCAAGTGAAACTCAAGTCAAATGAGTACCAATCCTTGAAGACTACCTAACACATCAAGTTCTTTCTTCCCACTCCATATGGTCTCTCTTCCTCTATTAAAAGCATTGTTTATTCAATCCTTAGCCGCTGAAATGTTCTCAACTTTAATTGTTTGTTAAATAAATATTTACTGAGATCTTCCTCTATGATGGGCAGTGAACTAGACTTGGGGATGCAATAATAAATAAGCAGTGTTCTGATCCCTTAGGGTCTCATAGTGAGGAAGACAGATAAACCTAACCAGACTGGTGCTACAATAGAGGCAGGAACCGAATGAATGCCATGGAAGTACTGAGGAACTCACCATTAATCTGCTTAAAGGATTAAGGAAAGACTTCAAAAAGATAACGCTTTTTGGATTGCGTCCTGAAGGATGAGTGGGAGTTTTCCAGGTGGAGAAGCCTGGAAGAAGACACTCTAGCTTTGAGATACAGAATGTCCAGAAAACAAAACTAATTAAAAATGTGAAAAGTAAACCTAAGTATATTAATCCAAAAATTGGATAAGAAGGATACATATGGAATGCATGAAAATAATTGCCTCTAGGAAGGGGAGAAAAAATGGGGAAACAGATTTCAAGTTTATTTGTAATGCTTACTTCTATACATAAAAAATCAATATGATTTTTTTAATTTTATTTTACTTTATTTACTCTAAAGTGGAGAAGTTTAAGGTAGCTAATAAATTCAATTAGAAGAAAGGCAGAGATAATCTTTTATCTATTCCTTATACAAAAAGGTTCCCCAACTCATAAATTGCAGCTCTAACAGGGCATCCTGAAATTTTACTTGGTCCACCTCCAAACCACTTGACAACACAATGTCTTCCCTCTCTGAACCTCCATCCTCACACCTCCAACTTCCACCTTCTGAATCAAGAATGTTGAAAATAAACTGTATTAAAAAAAGACACCAACATAAGTAAAATAACATCTCAGAGAGGAAAAGTCTTATATTAAATTACTAATGAACTGATGATTAAATCAGGGAGGTCAAATTCCACAGGCAAAATTACAGGACAGGACTGAAATGATAATAGCTTCATTCCAATGGAGAATCTGACTCAAATTCTTTTCAGGGTTTTCCTTTTACACCATTCTTTCAGTCAAAGACTCCCCAGTACCTCTCTACCATCTCTACCTTGTTGTGCCGTGGAAAGCTATTATGACTCATGTACCTGGTGTTTGGTTAACATTCTATTGCTTATCATGCACATAAGAGTTCACTGTGACAATTATTCTAACATAATGAATGTTCTCATTATTTGTCCTCCAAGGTGTAGTTTGGCTACAAATATCGTATTTCCTCAAATTTCAGTCACATCCTAACTTTTATTGTCACTCTTCCAGTATCAGGACAATTCCCAAAACTCATTTCTGATGAAAGCTTCTCTGACTAGATCCATTAGGTATGTCTTCCACAAATGTATTTGTTAGCACACTTGTAAAACAATGTTTATAATTCCAAAACCAACTTCAACTCAATATGAATTTGGTATAATCCTACAAACATTTTTGGAACACATATTTTCATGGAACACTCCACTTGAAGAAGGACTATAAAGAGAAATAACTTCTGTCTCCCTAAAATTCATGTTCTGTGTGAGGAAACCAGCATATAAGTAAATACTTAGGATGTTTTATGATGAGCACTATACTGTAACCAAGGTTTATGAACAGCATTATGAGAGCACTGAGGAAAGGGGGATTAATTTGGTTTTGCAAGGTACCTTTACAAAGGAAGTGACATTTGAGCTAGGTATTGAAGGATGAGTTAGCCACGTGCAAAATCCAGTAAAGGCGTGAAAGGCTAGATCTTGAGGACAAAGAGTTGGGAAGTGCCGTGATTGAATATGTGTTTTGGAAACACATCAGTGTTTAGATCTGGCAGCAGTGTGGATCATGCCCATTCCCTCATTCTTTACAGTAATCCCAACCACCAGTGTGTCATGCAGATTTTCCCAGGAGGAGAGGATCCTAGCCAAAGGAGAATGCTATAGAGGAAAGAAGAGATATGAGGAAAGACGTGTGAGGCATCATGGTATGAAGTAAGATAATGAGAAAAATAGAGGGGCCAGCTCCATGGCCGAGTGGTTAAGTTCGCGTGCTCTGCTTTGGCGGTCCAGGATTTCGCTGGTTCGAATCCTGGGCACAGACATGGCACCACTCATCAGGCCATGCTGAAGCAGCATCCCACATGCCACAACTAGAAAGACCCACAACTAAAGATACACAACTTTGTACCGGGGGGCTTTGGGAGAAAAAGGAAAAATTTTTAAAAATCTAAAAAAAAAGAAAAATAGAAGAGAGCTGTGGAAGAATAGAGTAGGTACAGACACCAAAGAATCTGTAAAGGTGCTGAACCTGAATCTGTTTGCCAGTGGTTGAAAGCAAGAGTATGGTGTAGCTTAACTCTGCTGTGTACTGGCCAGACTTCCAACTGTCACCCCCTGTAGCCCTTTGCTTCAGCACTTTCTCTGGCTGCTATAGCCCACTCTGCCTGCTGGCTAGAAGTGGCAGAGAATTAAGAGCCCCTGGGAGCAGTCCTCAACCAAAGACTGGCAGGAATTGATAGATAAATACTCTAGCTCCCTTCCTCCTTGGATAGGATAACTCTGAGGTTTGTGTTTTACCTCCCCAATCAGATTAAGCTTTAGTTGCCCAGAGTGGATACCCTTGATAATGAATCCTTTATTGGCTGCCTTCCCTGCCCTATCTTACTCCCCCTCCCCAACTGGAATTCCCTAGGATCACCTCCCAAAGAAATGACTTGTGCTTAAATCCTTGTCCCATACGTTGATTAGAAAGAAAGTAGGTGTGAGGGAACAAGTGAGAACGGAAAAGTGAAAGGTTGAAAGTGAATATGAAAAATAGAACAGTAAGAGGCAGATAAGACTTGAAAGAGATGAAACAGAAGAATCCAACCATAGATCCCTTAAAGCAGAGGTTTTTCAACTTTGGCTGCAGGTTAAAATCACCAGAGGAGAATAAAAAACCAAATAAACCAGTACCCAGGTCCCATGCAGAAATTTTAACTGGTCTGAGTAGGGTTTGGGGGCATCTGGTACTTGATAAACATTCCCCATGTGATTCAAATATGCAGCAGGTTGAGAACCACTGCCTTGAAGGGACAAAGACACTGTTGAAGAAGTGACAGGGAAATAACAATTATAAATATACAGTCTATCTCCTGACTCTTCTGCCCTTTCAACCCCTACTTTGTGCTGCTCTGATATTTCGTATCATTGTGCAAAATAGTAGAAACGCATACTTGTAAGAGCTGAGTGCCTGAAAATGAATGAGAAAGAAAGGAGAAACAAAAGGAAAGCTAGCTGAGTATTGAATAAAGATCTGTGTTTCTCTCGAAGTCTTTGGAGTTAGACTGGATTTTTCTTTTAAATGTATAACCATGCTGAGGCTGGCCTCAGGGTGGTCTAATTTTTTTCAAGTTCAAAATAATTTTTTTTTTTTTGAGGAAGATTAACCCTGAGCTAACTACTGCCAATCCTCCTCTTTTTGCTGAGGAAGACTGGCCCTGAACTAACATCCATGCCCATCTTCCTCTACTTTATACGTGGGATGCCTGTCACAGCATGGCTTTTGCCAAGCAGTGCCGTGTCCGCACCCGGGATCTGAATGGGCGAACCCCGGGCCGCTGACAAGTGGCATGTGCGAACTTAACCACTGCACCACTGGGCCAGCCCCCAAAATAACAATTTTCTATAAGCATTTGATCTACGAGATCTATAAGAGGAATGAATGGAGCAAATGCACCTAAGAGAGAACATAGGGCTAGATCTGGGAATTCCTTTTACCTCCCTGGGGACAAATCCAATAGACTAGACAACACTTATTCATGATCTCTACTGTCCTGATTTGGGGTGGAAAATAATTTCCTATTTGATTTTGGACAACCTTTTAAGGAAAATAATGACACTGCTCAATGTTCGTTGAGGAGTGGTTGGCAGGAAGACACAGGATGGGAATAGACTGAGGATCAGCCCCAAGAATCATCACTGAGTGAGCCAAGGGTTCCTATATTAGTGAATGGGATGGAAATAAACATTGCAACAAATGCAAGTCCTCCAAATTTCATCTCCTCAAAGAAGAGGACAATAACTAGTGGCACATATAACGTTTTAGCAACCCCTCAAAATACATCCATAGCAAATTTAGAACTAGAAGAAAAATCAAGTTAACTTTCATTCTCCAGCTATTCTTTTCTATAATTTTTTTTCTTTTTACCTTTTGACCCTGTTCACCCGTTTCTCCCACCTCCCAACCCCCACCTCTGGCAACCACCAATCTGTTCTGTATATCTATAAGCTTGGTTTTTTTGTTTGTTTGTTTAGATTTGTAATAGTTAAAGTTTACCATTTTGGAGACAATTGGCGTGAATGACACTGTACGGTGCAGTGGAAAGAGGTGACCTTTGCAGTCAAACACATCTGGATATGACTCTCAGGGTACTAGGTGTGTGTTCTGGTGCCTACTTCACTGAGTTGCTGCCAGGATTAAACGAGAATAAGAAATATAGAGCACGTGCCTGGCGCATAGCATTTGCTCAACAAAATTAACCTCAGTCTCAGTAGTAGCAGTAGTAATAGTAGCATTAATATTAACTAATAACCTTTCTAAACCTCACTTTCTTCATCCGTAAAGTGAGAAAAATAAGACCTATCTTACAAGGGTTTTGAGAATAAATTTGCAAATGAAATAATTTATTTAAAATATGTAGACCAATATCTGGCTCAAAGTAGGCATTCAATTAACGTAGTCGTTATTGTTTTTGGTGTGCTTTTGTGTGCCCAGGACCTCATGACCTTCCTCACTGATCCCTGTCCCCACTCACTAGACATATCCTCAAAATCTCTGGAGGTCAGCTATGCAGCCAATGGACCACAGTTATCACTCTACTTCGGGGCATGGGACGTGCAATGAGAAATGTCTGTCACACTCATAAACAGCAGTTAAGAAAGCTGGTTTGGTTTGGTCCTCACTCTGAGTTCTCTTTCCCTGATTCCTTTGGCACCCTTTCCCCCTACTGGCACTCTTTAACTGTTACCAACTTCCTTTAAGTCACTGCTTAAATACAAGGATCTTTATCTGAGGGAAGGAAGTAGGATAATTGCTCAAGACAAAGTCCTCAGGGCAGGTGCATTCAGAGGTTGCGGTGTGGTGAAAGCTCTATTCTGAACAGGCGTGTGCAGTCTTTTGCTTGGACAATGGAAGGAGCAGCCCAAAGCACAAGTAAAACGAGGGAGAAGCAAAGTCCTGGTCCCATGAAACACAGGATGAGCCAAGCGGTATCAGCTGGGTGGTGGAAAATGGAGACTGCTTCTATTCCTAAACCCCAAGTAACAATCTCCATTTTGTTGAAGGGAACCTTGAATCTTTGAAATAGAACAAAGCCCAGCTTTGATTAAACACCTTTATTGTGAATTTATAAAACACCTAAATTTACAAAATGTGGCTTCTGAGAAAGCTAATTATGCAAAGAAATCTGGCTCATGATGACAAACCCAAGCACAGAAGAAAAAATCATTTCCTGTTCCACTCAGGTTGCTGCAGTTGCTAGCTTTCTCGTTTATCTTAAATTTCTCTTTGCTTTAATGTTAATTGTTTCAAACAAGCAATGAATAATGAATAAACATGGCCTAATGTTTTTAAATTAACATTAAATCCTATAGGACTAACACTCCTATTTTCCATTTCCTGTCTTCTGTCCCAATTAAACACAATTATGAAATAATATATAGCTTGATTCAATCAGCTTTTAAAAAAATCATGTTTATCTTTTTTTCTGGATAGTAAACTATTAGGTGTTCATTGTAAAAGAAATGTAGAAATTTCGCAAAAGCCTAAGAAGAAAGAAAGATCCCTCATAGCTCCACCAGAGAAATAAAAATTATTAACATGTTGGTGAAGATCGCTCCTATACTTTTCAATGCATTTGTGTGTTTTATTTAATCAGATTCATAGTACACATATTGCTTTTGTGATTACATTTTAAAGTTATTCAGTGTCTTTCTCAACATGATTTTTTTTATTTTAGTGAAGAAGATTGGCCCTGAGCTAACATCTGTTGCCAATCTTCCTCTCTTTGCTTGAGAAAGATTGCCCCAAGCTAACATCTGTGCCAATCTTCCTCTATTTTGTATGTGGGATACCACTATAGCATGGCTTGATGAGTGGTGTGTAGGTCTACCTCTGAGATCAAAACCTAAGGATCCTGGGCCACTGAAGCAGACCACATGAACTTAACCACTCTGTCACTGGGCCAGCCCCTCAACATGATTTTTAATGGCTGCATAGTATTCCATCAAGCGGTTAACTTAGATAGCTTAACTTAACAATCTAAAATTGTTGACCATTTGGGTTGCTTCTAGGTATTTCTGCTATTTTAACATGTCAGGGAACATTCTTGTACATACATTTGGGCACAACCATGATTATTTCTCGAGGATAAATTCCTAGGAAGGAAATCTCTGCACAAATAACAAGTTTATCGTAAAAGGATTTTTTTTTTAAAGATTTTATTTTTTTCCTTTTTCTCCCCAAAGCCCCCCAGTACATAGCTGTATATTCTTTGTTGTGGGTCCTTCCAGTTGTGGCATGTGGGACGCCGCCTCAGAGTGGTTTGATGAGCAGTGTCATGTCCGCGCCCAGGATTCGAACCAACGAAACACTGGGCCGCCTGCAGCAGAGTGCGAGAACTTAACCACTCAGCCACGGGGTCAGCCCCCATAAAAGGATTTTTTAAAGGGTATTTTTAATTTGTAGAACCTACCATAAATACAACTAAATGACTATTTTTGCAATTATTTTTCATTACTGACTTCCCAAGTAGTCAGTAAGTTCCAACATTTTGGCTTCCAATCTATAGCTCCCTCACTGTCTTTCACGTCTGAAAGAAGTGTAAAAATCTTTTGTCAAGAACATGTGTCTACGTTTTTAGTTTGGGAAACATGGTAGCCATAACAGCAAAGTGTTCAGTGAAGTCCAAAATATTTGAACACCTAACACAGGGATGGTCCCTATAGCCAGTAACCTCTACAAGGGCAGGCATCTTCTATTTGCTTACCTCTGTGCCTACAGACATGGTATAGCAACTGGCACATAGTAGAAGCTCAAAAACTACTTCTTGAATGAATAAATGAATGAATGGTCATCTGGTAAGGACTACATCAATTTGCATTCCCACCAATAATGAGAGGAGCTTCTATCTCATAACCTCAGTCAGCTCACTTTTAGGCAAAAATTCTATGCATTCCATAAATGCTCAATTGTTTAAGAAAATACATTTTAATAGCTTAAGCAGATAAAACTATCTAAAGGAGTCACTCAGTCTCACCAAAGTTAAAAGTATTAATTTAAAGGTTAAAAGTTACAAGGTAATTTACCTACTTCATATGTAAGAATCACTCTAGAGCAGCACAGTCCAATGGAAATATGACGCAAGCCACTTATGTAATTTAAAATTTTCTAGTAGCCACATTAAAACATTAAAAGAATTGAGTGCAGTTCATTTTAATAATATATTTTATTTAATCTATCTAAAACATAACTTTAACATGAAGTAAATATAATAAGGTATTAATATTTTACATTCTCTCTTTCATACTAAGTTTTCAAAATCCAGAATGTTTTACACTTCGAGTACATCGCCACTCAGATACTAAATTTTCATCAAAAATACTTCACCTATGTTTAACTTTTATAACATTTACACTTGTTCTATACTCAAGGTGGTCCAAGTACTCACACTCTAAGTTGTTCCAAATATACTTCTATGTTTTCCAAGAACTGAATCATCGGTTTTTAAATTTTAATTCAAATTAAACAAAATTCAATTCCTCAGTCACATTAGTCATACTTTAAATGCTCAATAGCCACACATGGCTAGTGGCTGCTGTATTGGACAGCATCGCTGAGGGCAGCCCTTTAAATGAGTGTATCTTGTATGATCCATCAGCATTTAGCAAGTTATCACAGAAATTAGACCTTATTATCCCTGTTTCCAGATGAGGACATGGAGGCTCTGAGAACTTGTCACTTGTATAAGATCGCACACTAGGAATTAGTTAAGACTCAAATCTAGGCATTTGGACCCCAGAAGCTGAATCCTTTCCCCTGTCCCACTAGCTGAAAAAATAGTAAAATGGAGCATCTGTGTTAGGTGTGCAAATATCTGGGACTTTCCTAGACACTTTGCTTTTATGGCATATGGTTATGGCTACCATGTTGCTCAAATTAAAAACATAGACACATGGTTTTGACAAAAGATTTTTGCACTTCTTTCAGGTGTGAAAGACAGTGAGAGAGACATAGTTTGGAAACCAAAATGTTGGAATTTGAGGAATTTGAGGACATTTCGATAGATTATGGCAGTGGTTTCCAACTTCTTTTAAGCAGCAGAACACTTTTGTTCCTGAGATCTTAGATAGAACCCCAATATATAAAATCCACAAAAGTGAGATGGCCCTATTAAATCATAGGTAAGGGCTCCTAGAGTATTAACTACCACTCCACACCCCCCTCTGCCACCTCCTCCCCTCACCATGGCAGCCCCTGAGGTAATGCCCAAGAACCCCACGACTCCGGAAACAGCATTTAAAAACCACTCCTCAGAAAGGACTTCTGCTTTCAAAGAGATGGAGTAATGTACTTTTTCCTATTTCAGCCACTAAGTACAGCTAAAAACCCCTGGACGTTATATATAACACAAATATAAGAAGATTCAGAAGGTAGAGAGAAGGCAGACAAGCTAGAGACTTTTGGGCCTAAAGAACAATACAGTGATGAGTTCCTAGGGGGTTTTTTTTTTGGTTTTTTTTTTTTTTTTTGCTTTTTGTTTTTGCCTCAAATATCCCAGACTGGGTACTGGAGAACCTGGCAAACTAGAAATTCCAATAGGTGAAAACAAAAAAAAAGCCCTAAGAAAAGCCTGCCCTCTCCTGACCCCATGAAAGGGACAGCCTAGCAAGACAGACAACTTTTAGACAATAATTGCTCCACCACAGCTAAAACCATAGAAAATACTGCAGCCCCCACCCCTGTCTTCATCAGCAAAGGCTATATGGGAAACCCATAATTCCACATTCGTGAGGCTGTAACAAGGCACCAAAAGACCCCCAAGAGAGTGCTATCAGAAGGCCAAGTGAGGAGCCAAGACTTTCATCTCCACTGGGCAATAACAAGGCTCACCCACCTCTCAGCATCAGTGGAGACCACGTGGGATACCTGGACTTCAGCTCCCACCTGGCAGTAATAAGGCACCTCATCCCCTCTCCATTGGGTGGTGTCAGAGGAGGCCTAGTGGAGAGTCAAGACTTTACCACTACCCAGCGGTAATGAGGCCTCCTACCCAAGGCATCAGTGGAAACTATGTGGGGAGCAGTAAAGAGGCATCCTGTTCCTCCCAGCCAGGGTGGTATTGGCAGAGGCCCAGTAGGGAAGGAACTCGAAGTCCCACCTTAACCCAGCAGTAATGAAGAGCCCTCCTCACCCAGGTATCAATGGAAGCCAATGGAGAATCTGAATTTCTAGCCCCACCTAGCAGTAACAAGGCAGCATCCCTCCCTCCTCCTTGCCAGACTGATGTCAAAAGAGGCCAGGTAAAACAGAAGATTTAAATAAGATCCAACATCTTATAACATAATACCAAATTTGTCCAGGTTTCAACCAAAACATTTGTCACACAGAGAACCAGAAAATCTCAACTTCAATGAGAAAAGACAATCAACAGACACCATCACTGAGATGACACAGACGTTAGAATTATCTGACAAGCTATCCCTCTAAGAACAGGAACCAGACAAGGATGCCCACTGTCACCACTCTTATTTAACATAGTATTGGAAGTCCTAGCCAGAGCAATCAGGCAAGAAAAAGAAATAAAAGGGATCCACATTGGAAAAGAAGAAGTGAAACTGTCACTCTTTGCAGACGACATGATTTTATATCTAGAAAACCCTAAAGAGTCCACTAAAAAACTTTTAGAAATAATAAAGGAATACAGTCAATTTGCGGGATACAAAATCAATGTACAAAACTCCGTTGCATTTCTATACACTAACAACGAAGTAGCAGAAAGAAAAATTAAGAATACAATCCCATTTACAATTGCAACAAAAAGAATAAAATACCTAGGAATAAACTTAACAAAAGAGGTGAAAGATCTGTACACTGAAAACTATAAAACATTGTTGAAAGAAATCGAAGAAGACACAAAGAAATGGACAGATATTCTGTGCTCTTGGATTGGAAGAATTAACATTGTTAAAATGTCCATACTTCCTAAACCAATCTATAGATTCAACGCAATCCCCATCAAAGTTCCAACAACATTTTTTACAGAAATAGAACAAAGAATCCTAAAATTTATATGGAACAACAAAAGACCCCGAATAGCCAAAGGATTCCTGAGAAAAAAGAACAAAGCTGGAGGTATCACACTCCCCAATTTCAAATTATACTACAAAGCCATAGTAACCAAAACAGCATGGTACTGGCACAAAAACAGAAACACAGATCAATGGAACAAAACTGAGAGCCCAGAAGTAAACCCACACGTTTATGGACAGCTAATATTCGACAAGGGAGCCAAGAGCATACGATGAAGAAAGGAGAGTCTCTTCAATAAATGGTGTTGGGAAAACGGGACAGCCACATGCAAAAGAATGAAAGTAGACCATTCCCTTACACCATGCACAAAAATCAACTCAAAATGGATTAAAGACTTGAATGTAAGACCCAAAACCATGAGACTTCTAGAAGAAAACATAGGCAGTACGCTCTATGACATTGGTCTGAGCAGCATATTTTCAAGTCCCATGTCTGACCGGGCAAGGAAAACAGAAGAAAAAATTAACAAATGGGACTACATCAAACTAAAAAGTTTCTGCACAGCAAAGGAAACCATCAACAAAACGAAAAGACAACCTAACAATTGGGAGAAGATATTTGCAAACCACATATGAGATAAGGGGTTAATATCCACAATATACAAAGAACTCATACAGCTCAACAACAAAAAAACCAACAATCCAATTAGAAAATGGGCAAAAGATCTGAACAGAGATTTCTCCAAAGAAGATATACAGATGGCCAACAGGCATATGAAAAGATGCTCAACATCATTAGCTATCAGGGAAATGCAAATCAAAACTACAATGAGGTATCACCTCACTCCAGTCAGAATGGCTATAATTAACAAGACAGGAAACAAGTGTTGGAGAGGGTGTGGAGAGAAGGGAACCCTTGTTCACTGCTGGTGGCAGTGCAAACTGGTGCACCCACTATGGAAAGCAGTATGGAGTATCCTCAGAAAATTAAGGATAGATCTACCATATGATCCAGCTATTCTACTGCTGGGTATTTATCCAAAGAACTTGAAAACACAAAGGCATAAAGATACTTGCACCCCTATGTTCATTGCAGCATTATACACAACAGCCAAGACTTGGAAGCAACCTAGGTGCCCATCAAGGGACGAATGGATAAAGAAGATGTGGTATTTATACACGATGGACTAGTACTCAGTCATAAGAAATGACGAAATCCGGCCATTTGTGACAACATGGATGGACCTTGAGGGTATTATGCTGAGTGAAATAAGTCAGAGGGAGAAAGTCAAATACCATATGATCTCACTCATAAGTAGAAGATAAAAACGACAAAAAAAAAACACACATAGCACTGGAGATTGGACTGGTGGTTACCATTGGGGAAGGGGGGAGGGGGGAGGGCAAAAGGGGTGATTAGGGTCACGTGAGGGGATGCACTATAATTAGTGTTCAGGTGGTGAACACGATGTAATGTATCCAGAATTTGAAATATGATGTACATCCGAAAAAAATAAAAATTAAACAAACAAACAAAAAAAAGAATTATCTGACAAGGATTTTAAAGCAGCCATCATAAAAATGCTTCAATGAGCAATTACAAACACTCTTGAATGAAAAATTAGAAAGTCTCAGCAAAGTAATAAAAGATATAAGAAGAATCAAATGGAAACTTTAAAAGGGAAAATACAATAACTAAAATTAAAAATTCAATGGACGAGCCCAATAGCAGAATGTAAAGGATAGACAAGAGAATCAGTGAACTTGAAGATAGAACAATAAAAATTACCCAATCTGTACAACAGAGAGAAAATCGACTGAAAAAAATAAATGAACAGAAACCTCAGAGACCTCTGGGACTATAACAAATAATCTAACATCTGTGTCATCATAGTACCAAAATGAGAGGAGAAAGAGGGTCAGGTTTAAAAAGTATTTGAAGAAATAATAGCTAAAATTTTTCCAAATTTGGCAAGAGCCACAAACAGATTCAAGAAGCTGAGTGAACCCTAAATGAGATAAACCTAAGGAATTTCACACAAAGATACATCATAGTCAAACATCTGAAAATAAAAGACAAAGGGAAAATCTTGAAAGCAGTGAGAGAGAAATGACACATTACCTATAGGAGGAAAACAATTCACATGACAGCAAATTTCTCATAAGAAACTAGGAAGGCCATAAACAAGTGGCACAAGATTTCTCAAGTGCTAAATAAAAAAAGAACTGCCAACCCAGAATTCAACATCCAGTGAAAATAACCTTCAAGAATAAAGGAGGAAATAAAGACATTCTCTGATGAAGGAAAAATAGGGGAATCTGTCACTAGCAGACCTATGCTAAAATAATGACTAAAGGAAATTCTCTAAACAGAAAGGAAATGATAAAGGAAGGAAATCTTCAAACATCAGAGAGGAAGAAAGGATAATGGAAAGAATCCAAATATGGGTAAATACAATAGACCTTCCTTCTCTTTTTGAGTTTTCTACATTATGTTTGATAGTTGAAGCAAAAATTATAATACTGTCTGAAGAAGTTCTCATTGTGTGTAGAGGAAATATTTAAGACAATTATATTATAAATGGGAGAGGGTGGAGGGACATAAAGCGAAGTAAGACTTCTACACTTCACTCAGACTGGTAAAACATTGATATTAGCAGACTATGATTTATGTATATGTAATATAGTAATTAGAGCAACCATTAAAAAATTATTCAAAGAGATACACTCAGAAACACAATAAATCAAATAAACACAAATAAATCAAAATGGAATTCTAAGAATGTTCAAGTAACCCACAGGAAGGCAGGGGAAAAGAAAGGAGAGAGAACAAACAGAAAACAAACAATAGTGACAACACCAACTTCTTTCAAGGCTGTAGGGTAACCGGATCTCTTACATTGCTAAGGGGAATGTAAAATGGCACAGCCTCTCTGGAAAATAGTTTCCCAGTTTCCTAAAAAACTAAACATACACTTACCTTATGACCCCAGCAATGTCACTCCTGGGCATTTATCATAGAGAAGTGAAAACTTATGACCACACAAAAACTTGTACATGATTTTTCATAGAAGCCTTATTTGTAATAGCCAAAAACTGGAAACAAACAAAATGTTCTAGAATAGGTGAACGGTTAAACAAACTGTGGTACATCCATATCATGGACTACTACTCAGCAAAGGAAGAAACTATTGATACACACAACGATCTCAGTAGATCTCAAGGGCACTATGCCAAGTGAAAAAGACAATCTCAAAAGGTCACAGACTGTATGATTCCATTTATGTAACATTCTCAAAATGACAAAAGTATAGAGATAGAGAACAAATTAGTGATTGCCAAGGGCTATGGATGGCATGGGGAGAGTGGTGGGTAGAATTATAAAGGGGTAGCATGAGGGAAATCTTTGTGGTGATGAAACAGTTCTGTAGCTTGACTGTGGTTCCTTCAATCGATCATTATTTCAAAATAAAAAGTTAAAAAAACTGAAACTTTCATACACGGCTGGTAAGAGTATAAATTGATACAATCACTTTGAAAAACAGTTTGACTATACCTATAAAGTAAAATATATATATATATGTGTGTGTGTGTGTGTGTGTGTGTGTGTGTACGTGTACGCCTTTTGGTTTGACAACTCCACTCCTCAGTATATACTCAAGTGAAATGAGAGTATATATCCAGCAAAAAACATGAAAAAGAACTCTCATAGTACACTTATTCATAATATCCCCAAACTAGAAACAACTCAAATGCCCACAAACATTAAATGGATGAGTAAATTGAGACATGTTCGTACCATGGAGACAAGACAGCCATGCAAAGAATTGACTACTACTACACACAACCACACAGAGGAATCTTAGAGACATTTTGCTGAGCAAAAGAAGGCAGACACAAAATAACACATATGGTATGATTCTATTTATGTGAAATTCAAGAACTGACAAAACCAACCAACAGAGGTGATAGAGGTCAGAATATTGATTATCTCAGGCGAGGGGTAGGGGTATTGACTGGGAAAGGGCACAAAGGAAACTTCTGGGGCTATGGAGATGATCCACGTCTTACTCTGGGCAGTGTCTACAGGGATATTTACCTAGGTAAAAATTCATCAAGCCGTACACTTAAGATGAGAGCACTTTACTGTATGTAAGTAAAACCTCAATAAAAAGTAAAAAACAAAACAACAAACAAGAAACGACAAACAAAACCACTGGCCTTGGAAGACTGTTCTGCAGTGTCTGGACTGGAGTCACTTCAAATAAGGCACTGAGGGGAGGAACTGTGTGTGATGGACACAGACATCTCCTGCTCTTTGGGGCCTCCTGCATGAAATGCCCTTCCCCCCTTTGCCACCTCCCTTGGTGGCACCAATCAAGCCCCAAATCTGGTGTCCCTGACTCCTCTACCCAAGCAGTGTTTATGTTATACTATACATTTACTTATTTCTGTTCAAGAAGTTATCACACCTTCAGCGAACATCTGTCTACAAATATTTGCGGGGAGAAATGTGGCACAGTGCTTTGGCATATGGGCGGTGGAGTCAGTCTGCCTGGGTTTGAATCCCTATTTTGTCATCTACTAACCCTACTTTGGGCAAGATCTTAAGTTCTGCGGCTCTTCAGTTTCCATCTCACAGTGGGTTATGACATCCAGTAAATTCTAAATTAAAGTTAGGTAAGATAGACAAGATAATACGCCAGTATCTCACACTTGGGGCAAGAAGCAAATGTGAGTCATTCCTGTGTCCCTAGAACTTAATACATGCTTGCGACACAACATATGACCAGTATAGCCTAATGGTTAAAAGCAAGAACTCTGGAGCCACAGAGACCCAAGTTCATAATTCAGCTCTACCTCTTACCAGCTGTGTGGCTTTGGGCATACAACTTAAGCTCTCTGATATCAACCTCCTTGCTTATAAAATGAGAGAATTAAATGACATAATTCATAGAAAGTGCTTAGCACAGTGTCTGGTGCATAGTAGAAGCTCAAAAAATATTAACCTAAAAATAAATATCTGCTTAACTACGCTGAGCTGTCAAGAGATTGTAGCTGAATCTACTAAGTGGACAGCTGTACTTCTCTAAGGAACTTGAACCTAAAGCGTGCCTGGAGTTTAGAAGAAAATATTTGCCCTGGGGCATCCATGCTAGCTGAAGTGTATAATGTACTGTTTGGGGCAGGTAAACTTCTTTTACTCCAGATTTAGCCTCTGAGGAGAGAGAAGATGGGAACTGCTTCCACTGGGGCAAAATGGGCTAGCGGGGTGGGGGAAGCTGTCCTTTCCATCCCCTCCTTCTGGATAAAAGCAAACTACGGTGCTGAGGCTGGTGTGTGGCACTGGGCCCACTGAGGGGTATTGATTTGTTCTTTCCAGGAAGAAATGCACATTATTCATTTTTTAATAGGCTGTCTTGTTCTTTAAAGTAACTCCTGTGACTTTGAAATAACACACTTGTGTGTTTTAGGTATTGGCTGCTTTGGAGGGAAGGTGTGCTGTTTTGATTAAGTGGGTACACAGGAGAGCTCTGTTCTCAGTCCCATGATTAATGGAGGAAATGTCCTTAGTCCTGTTCTCTGTCTGTTCCTCGCTTAGACTCTTGTGGCACCCGATCTCCCCAGAGCTCACTATGACTAATAACTTGTTCTATGGTGCTGTTTCTCCCATACGGTCAAATGTGTCATTCTACACTGTGGTTTGAAAACTTCCTTAGTCCAGTCTCACTTCGCCTGACACTGATCACTTTTCCAAACATTTCTACATCACTGTATTATTTCGTCCTCACAACAACAACCCAGTGAGGTAACATTCTGACCTATTTTACTGCCAAGAAAACTAAGGCACAGGTGGTAGAAAATGGAGGACAAAAAGAATGGGAGTTAGCCAGCCTGAAGGAAGAGGAGCTGCAAAGGCATTTAGGACTTGATTAATCACTTAATTAATTAGTTAAGTAATACTATGTGGCAGATGGTGCTTTTTCTACTAGAAAAAGACAAGAAAAAACAGATATATTGAAACACCGGAAATTTAAGTCAGATGCTTAGGAACACTTCCCCAAAATATACTGGCACCACTTTACGGAATACAGGCTCCAAAAAGTTGTACTAAATATAATTTGTTTCTATATTCATGAAGCTACTCATTAATTATCTCTATAAATATCTATTGCATACCTCTTAAGTGCAAGTCACACTGGAGAAATGGAAAAATGAAGGAAAAACATGTGAAGTCAAGAAATTTACCATACAGTAAAAGAGATTTTAAGATACACAAATAAAACAGAATATGCAAAGTGATTTTAGGTTTTCAGAGGAGTGAGAAGCCTGTGGAAGCAGCAAGCAATCCCAGAGAAGCTTTCATAAAAGGCATCTCTGAGCCTGGAGGAGTTCAGACTTGTAGAAATGGAGAGGGTGTGGGACCTCGCCAGAGAAAACTAACTTCTCTCCTCTCTGGATTCTCTCCACTCGGGTTATGTGTTGTGCAAATTCAAAGCAGTGCTGGTATGCTTTCTGGCTGCACTAGTGCAATTCTTTGTGGCAGGGCTGTGGCAAAGGAGAAAACCTTTCCTGATCATATCTGGATGCTGTTTTTAGTATAAATTAGTCCGAGTGAAGGCTCACAGATTTGGGCTTGATTGAGTTTAGCAACTTCTGACCCCAGAAAGAATTTGGGCTAGAAGCCTGCTCTGAAAACCACCTAGGGTTTCCAGCCAAACAGGTTTTGCACCATCCAAGATTTGCACAGCTTCATCTGGTGAGCCTGAACGTGGATAGCTGTACAGTTCTGGGCTGAGAGCTCACCTTCGCTGGATTTGTCCCAGGCAGCTGTTCTCCTGGCTGTCTTCAGTAGGTGACCTTTTCTACTGATGCCTCTGCTCGAGGGACAACCTGGAAACGTGGTGCAAACTCCTTTCCCAGCAGGCTGTAGGCAGGGGATTAGGATACCACCTGCTCCGTGCCCTCACGGAATTACTGACCACGGTGGCCTCGAATGGCCTCTGCAGTTATTTTTAAACCAAGTAGTTGGGAATTAGTCATCACCTAGAATTTAATATGTGTGTTTCTTGGCCTCCTAACAGAAAACTTTTTGCTCAGTATACAAGCAATATATTTACCCTTGGGTGCAACATATAATAAAACTGTGCTGTTTCGTAATAGTTGTTCTTATCGTAGTCCAGGATGATGGATCACCTTGAACTTTTGGATGCTCATTTTGGCCTCCCAAAGGGATTTGCTTCAGAGATCCTTTCCCACAGGTAGGCTTGGGTCAGGATCTGCCCTTATCTACATACTCTCCCTCACAAACCAAGAGCCATCAAGGTTTTCTCCCTGTATCAGCAGGAGGGACATAAGAAGCTTTCCAGTTTGTGAGGAATTCCCACAGGGTCAAGGCTTGTTGGTTGCCAGGGTCCTATTGTTTCCTGGACAGCTAGTTTGGCCCCTGACCTCTACTTGACCCCACCACTTGGTTCCTGTGGACTACCCTTCTTTATTGCACGGCCGCCATTTGACCCTCTGCCTCTTGCTTTCCTGGCTACTCAGTCTCCCCATCTGTCTAGACGCTCAGCTCCACCTTCCCTGGATCTCCTGTAGTCCTTCTACAAAGGGACAGTTCCCCCAGCTCCTGGCCCCTGGTTGTGCCTTCATCATGTGCCCTTCTGGAATTGCAGCATCTTATAGGAGAACCGCATGGTCCATCTCTTCCAACTCTTTCTTCTTGCACTTGGCTCTGATCCTTGCCTCAGCCCTCTGAATGTGGCTACATGTCCCGTCTTTGCAAACTCCTACTGCCTGTGTTGATACTCCTGACACCATGTCCACATGTGAAAACCATATGACTCAGCAGTCCTACTCCTAGGTATATATCCAAAAGAACAGAAAGCAAGGACTCGAACAGATCTCTGTACACGAATGTTTGTAGCAGCACTATTCACAACAGCCAAAAGGTGGGAACAACCCAAGTGTCCCTCAACAGATTAATGGATAAACAAAATGTGGTATATCCATACAATGAACATTACTCAGCCATAAAAAGGGATGAAGTTCTGATACGTGCCACAACATGGATGGACCTTGAAAACATTATGCTAAGTGAAAGAAGTCAGATACAAAAGGACAAATATTGTATGATTCCACTTATATGAAATATCTGGAATAGGCAAATTCATAGAGATAGAAAGCAGAATAGAGGTTACCAGGAGCTGGGCGGGGGGGAGGGGGAAATGAGGAGCTGTTGTCTAATGGGTACAGAATTTATATTGGGAATGCTGAAAAAGTTTTGGGTATAGATAGTGGTGATGGGTACATAGCATTGTGAATATAATTAATACCACTGAGTACACTTACAAATGGTTAACATGACAAATATTATGTTATGTACATTTTACCACAATTAAAAAACTGTTAAAAAAAATCTCTATTACGAGCACCATATGAGTTACCCTAAATGGGCTTTCTTCTTTTGGTGACTTGCACCCACTTTGCCTCTTCGTACAACTGTGGACAGTAGTTGGCACACAGAAATGCTCAGGTATGAAAAACAGATGAACTTACACAAGGATAGAATCGACTATACACTAAAGGCCTCACCATCTCCAGCAGAGTTTATTTAGCAGGACCGCCATGGCCTTGCAAAGTTACAAAGACAAATATACTCATGAGGGAAAGAGTCAGGGCCTGCATTTCTTAAGACAGCAGAGGGAAGCAGCAGAGTAAATTGAAAAGGGGGGAAGGCACCTCACATGTGCCAGGAAGCGGGAACACTGAGCTCATCCCCCACCCCACCCCATTCCTCGAGCTTCTTTCTTGGATCAGCACAGATACAGGAGAAGCCCCATCTCCAAACAGCCATTCTGTCCCTGGCACCACTGCTTCCCCAAGAGGGCAGTGTCTCTGGAACTTGTCCAAGAGCAAAATGGATTTTTAGGGATCAAAGACTTAATTCACATGAAAAGCAAGGTTTACAGCTGGGCAGAATTACTATTTAGTGCTTTTTTTCCTCCTTTCTGTAATTTATTTCTGGTGTGTTAGAAAATCCTGGAGGAAAATTAATGTGATTTTTTTTAAAAATTAAGACTGGCTCCAGTGAAATTTTCATTATCCTTTCCAAACCTCAAAATTAAAAAGACACCATGAGTACTTATAGAAATGTCCCTCAATGTTCTAAATAATTTCTTTAAGGTATACTCTATAATTTCTGTCGTGTCTCTAAGTTTAAAATTTACTTTTTAAAGCATGTAAATGGCAGTGTCAGGCAAAGGATCGACACTCTATTTTGGACAGGGAAAATAGAGGCACAGGAAGGCACAGTGGCAGCCTACTTTGGTTTTTTTATGGGAGAGACAGGACTAGAGCCAAAACCTCCTAACTCTTAAAATCCAGGCCTCCTTTCCACAGTACCCTTCTGAACAGATGCAATGCAGGGATTAAGATCAGGTTTCTTTACCAAGGTCAAACGACAAGTCAGCAGCACAAAAGTTCTGTTCTGAGGAGTGAGGGATAAAGCACCTAGAAGTCAAAATCTTCAGGACTGAGAAGAGCTGTTTCTTGGCCTTAACTTTCCAGGCTGTGTGGGTCCCTGCCAGTGTCAGCCCAGCTGCCAGCCATGCTGGGATGTTGCCTCCGCCAAGGGCCTATCAGGGAGGCATGAGTAAGGCAGAACTGGGCAGGCCTAGGACTAAGAGAGCTGACCTTGCTTTGGGTGGCCTGTAGTTCAAATCAAATTTCCAAATAATAGGGAAGACTTGGGTCTGGAAGGACATCACAGAACGGGTGCAAGCCAATGAATGGGACACTGTGGCAAGAATCTCTGG